>NW_026291403.1:0-123562 GCF_025698545.1 Gossypium raimondii
ATCAAATTAATTAGCTAGAACAAAATTCAGCTTCAAAGAAGTTGAATATGTTCACTGCTTTTAAACTCCTTGCTATCATTTTCCTCAACCTGCTCCACCATTGCTAAAATAGCATCTTTGAATCGTTTAGCTCTAGCTCGCGTTATTGGACCAATGGGCAGCTTGATGGCTTCTTGTTCGTTCTCCATTTGGTTCGTAGGCAAGCTCACATCAGAGGAGCAAAACATAATTTAGCTTTTGGGGTCTGAAAAGCCTTTTCTTGGGTTTCACCCCATTTGAAACCCACTGATTTCTTTATAACCTCTATCAATGGGGCAGCAATAGTAGAGAAATCTTTCACAAATCGTCTATAAAAGCTAGCTAAACCATGGAAGGATCTCACCTCAGTTACCGATTTAGGAGTCGGCCACTCCTTGATTGCCTTGACTTTGTTCTCATCGACATGAATACCTTTGTGCACTAACTATGAAACCTAAGAATATTAGTTTATCACAACAGAATGTGCATTTATCAAGTTGGTAAATAATTTTTCAGCTCGTAGAATATCCAAAACGGTTCTAACATGGAAAACATGATCATCTAATGTCTTGGAGTAAATTAAAATATCATCAAAGTAACTACTACGAATTTACCCAAGTGAAGCCTTAAAACATGATTCATTAATCTCATAAATGTACTAGGTGCATTAGTAAGGCCGAAAGGCATAACTAACCATTCATACAATCCAAATTTTGTTTCAAAGGCTGTTTTCCATTCATCCCCTTCCCTTATTCGAATTTGATGATAACCGCTTTTCAAATCAATTTTAGTAAATATGACTGAACCATGTAATTCATCAAGCATATCATCAAGTCTAGGAATTGGGTGTCAATACTTTACCGTTATTTTGTTGATTGGACGGCAATCAACACACATTCGATACATACCATCTTTCTTTGGTACCAATAAGACAGGAACAGCACAAGGACTTAGGCTCTCACGAATGTGCCCTTTGTCTCCTCGGGATTGCATCTATATACTGGTCGATTTGGTGTTGAAGCTGATACGAACTAAGACTTAGCTGAAGAAAGAACCCAGACTAAAGAGTCAGACCCGTTTCTTATGTTGGCAAGGAGTGCAAAGAAATGGGAAAGAGGGGGGTGGTGGTGTTAAGGAACGTGACCCGTTACCTATGGAAGGTAAGAACCAACGTTATCAAGATGGAAGTAGACTTGGAAGATGCCACAAGCTAGCTTGATAAGTCTCACAAAGCCAGAATAAGAACAAAGGAAGAACTTTAATTCTCACAAAATATAAATTGTTCATTAACCTTAAACAATCCAAATGGCCGAAAATATATAGGCCAAGATGAGTACATGAATGGTCAAACGTCTTAAAGATGATACATGGATAGCTTGGACATTAATGGCTTCTAGAAGGACCTTTGATGAACCCAAGAAGACAACTTGAAGCTTGATGTTCATCCATGCACCTTGGAGTAGCTTAATGGCCAAAAGACTTGATTTTAATGCCTTGGACGGATGGATGCTTTGTATGGCGAATGGTCACAATTCCAAAGGTCAAATTCGCCATGAAAGACTTTGTATCATGAATGGTCACCTAGAAACTCGAATGGGCTCATAGGATTCATGGAATGTAATTATGGAAGAACATGCACCACCTTGAATGTTCCTTGAGTACTTTGTATGATTCGGCCCTTGTGCTGTCCACTTGAATGGTCATCTTGGAAATGCATGAATGGGTGATTATGATGGTGGCCGAATGGTCACATACTTCCCCCTTGCAACCGTCCACTTTAAAGCTTTCCTAGGACACATTAAAACCCAAATTAGTTCACAATCTAGGATAAATTAAACACACGAAATCTATGTAATAGTGAAGGCATACTAACACCTTATTAAATATATAATGAAAACACATTTAAAACATACTATAAAATATGTAATAACCTAAACATGCTTATGACTTAATTTAAAATATAGAAACACTAAATACTTTAATTAATTAGGCCCAAAACAATCAACCAAAAAAAAACGAATTTAAATAGGCCCAAAATACCAAAACAGATTTAAGTTTTAATTATCACTAAGAATAAATTATATGGGCTTAAAACTTCTTCTCCTTGGGCCTTTGCTTCACATTCGGCCCAAGCTTGTGAAAGAAGTATTGCCAAGGCCTGCTTGAGTTTTTGGGCTCTAGAACGGGTTATTGGACCCGTAGGAAGAGGGAAGATGGCTTGGACATCATCTTGGGCTTGCGAGCTCTCCAAAGGACTCCCTTGGGCTTGGGTTCGTATCAGAAGCACCGGGTACTAAGTCAATTTGATGCTCTATCCCTCGTAACTAAAAACATCCTCATAATCCTGCAAAAGAGACTGAAACACACTAGGCAAATTTTCGTTAATGTTAGATAAAGATAAATAATTTTGCCTAAACCTCACAAGGATACAAGGCTGTTTATTGAGTAGGGCTCTCCTCACATCTTTTTTTGTTGCCAAAAAATTTTTTCCGCTCATATTACCACTTGTGGATTCACTCACCTTTGGGCTTTTTAAATTTTGACTTTTTCCACTACTAGCCTCTTTTCTCTCTGTCTTTTGTACTTGTCCTTTCTCCCTTACCCCTTACAAAATTTCATCATCTTCAATTGATCTTTATATACATCAGTGGGATTTGAAGGAGCAAAACTGAATTTTCTACCTTTAAACACAAGGGAGTATCGATTAAGCTTACCTTGGTGTGTAACATCGCGATCAAATTGCCAAGGCCGTCCAAGGACTGAGTGTGCCGCATGCATTGGGACCACATCACACCATGATACAGCCACGCCTCAAGTCCTACCTAGCTCGAACAGGGAGCCGTTGGAGTTGCCCCAAGGTCCCATCACCCGATCACGAGCTAAACAATTCAAGGAGGCTGTTTCGGCTTTAGTTGACAAAGTTTGGGGCGAGATCTTGGTTGGTCACATTGAGGAAGCTTGGACCAACTTGAAAAGCAATCCGTGCACTTTAATACGAGCTGAATTAACTTCCATTTCAGCTCAATGAGCTCGAATTAGCTCAACTTCAGCTCAAACCTTTTCAATTCAAATTTTAATATCAACTAGACATTAATTTAATAGCTGAATATTTATTTAAGTCGATTTAATTAGTTTATTACAGCTTATTAATATGTTTGTTGCATGTTTTAATATGTCAAGTTTTATTACATGATTTTAAGTTGCTTTAAAGCTGTCGAATTTAATGAGCTGATTTTAGTGATATAGTTGACCGAATTAATGTTTCATGGTTTTAATATTAATTTTGTTCAGCTAAATATCATATTAATTTTAGTTCTTCTTATTTATATAGGTTGGCCGAATGTGTGGGATCATTTAACAAGGTTAGCCGAATTTGAAGATTCATTTTAGCAAGGTGCATGCATGTTAGATACATTGCACCTGGAGATACATGCATCAAATTGGTGAGCTGAATTCAACATTCCTAGGTGACTATTCGGCCAAGGGAGCTAATGTTTCCAACTCCAAAGCTGCCCATTAATTCCTTTCACATTTGCTGGATGCATCTTGGCTTTTCGGTTCCATGTGTTCACACTCCATGACTCTTCAACGTTGAGCTTTCACACTTGAATTGGCTGCTCATTATCCTCTTAATTGCTGGTCACCTTTCAGCCAAAAGTTACAACATAAATGAGCTAATTTATGCCCATTGGCCGAACCTAGCTATCCATGCATCATCCAAGTTTTTCTAAGTCCAATGCTTCATCTAGAAGGTGTCTAATGAAGCTCCATGTTCAATTTAATCTAGCTAGTTCATTTAAGTGATTCATTTGCTTAATTTTTAAGGAATGTAAGTGACCATTCGGCTAGCTTAGGTGTTGCTTATAAATAGCTAAAATTTTACTTTGTAAAGAACTTTTGACATTTTTAATTAGCGAATTGCTGCCAAAATTGTGAGGCATTTTCTCTCAAATTTTGTTCGAGACCCGTAAGACTTATCTAAGCTTTTAGTGGCGTCTTTCCGAGTCTTTTCCGAACTTATCACTCCTTAAACCCGAGTGTGGCGTTCACCTTTGATACCTTTGGTTCATACTTTCCTAAGTATCGGGTCAAGGTCCTTTTCAACCATTTCCAATTCATTTAGGTCCTATAAGTTTTGGTCGACACTTTTCTTTAGTGTTGGTTCATTCTTGACCTCTTTGAACCATTACCAATTCGTACCAAATACCATACCATTTCATACCAATTCCATACCATTTCGTACCAATTCCCAAATACCAAAACGTACCAAAACCAAATACCATTTCTTAATTATCTTAAACCGAACTCTTCCATTCTATTCATACCATTTCGACTTAAACCAAATCCACATCCAACTTTGCACAAACTTATCTTACTTCTTTGTACACAAATATATTCTAACTCCTTCTCGTCTAATCTACTTCTTCGTTTACGATCGGGAACCAAACGACTCGGACTCAACTACTAAACCGAGATCGTATCACACCATACTTCATCCTGATAGTTCCTGAACTTAAAAGTGACCAAGGACTATTTCGTAACTTTAACTTCGGAACATTCGTTAAGCCACTGAAGGTGATATGGCTTAGGGTGTTTGGTATAAGGCAACTTTAAAGAATCCACCAAATAGCTACTCACTACATTCAAGCAACTCCCACTATCAATAATGAGTGAACATAAGTTACTTTTACTAAAACACCGAGAATGGAAAATATTGGTCCTTTGGTTGTCATCATCTTTCTTCTGGATGTTAAGGGTTCGGCGAGCTACAAGGCATTGAAAATCAGCAAAGTTCCCTTCTTTTGGTGGTTCGACCAACTCTTCGTCATTATCACTGTCATCCACAAGTTCTGGCTTATCGGGATCTGTTTTATCAGAGCCGGAAGTGTACTCACCATTATCTTTCAGAAGAAGTAATCTCGTGTTAGGGCATTCCCTACTATAATGACCACGCCCTTTGCACTTAAAGCATTAAATCTCACGAGTCCTCTTCGCACTCGAATCACCTAAATTGGGCTGCTTAGAAGGTGTTTGCGTTTTAACAGGAACCCCTTTTTTCCAATCTGATTGCTTACTTCCATTACCCAAAGAAGACTTATTAGTAACAAAAGGTGATTTTGAACTCTTAAAATCAGAATTGGAATTGTTACCTCGGTAATATTGTGAAGTAGAGAAGGAACCAAACCTGTGTTCCTTTAGTTGTTGCTCGATCTCAATGGCTTTATGAACTGCTTCTTCCAAATCAATGTAAGTTTGGAGCTGCAATGTATTAGCTATTGCCCTATTCAAACCATCAATAAATCGAACCATAGTTGTTTCCTCATCCTCCTCCACATTAGCTCTCTGAATGAGCATCTCCATTTCCTTAAAATATTCATCCACTGTCCTACTACCTTGGACAAGTCTTCTAAGCTTTGTTTTAATCTCTCTATAGTAGTGAGGTGGAATAAATCTTTTACGCATAATCTGTTTCAACTCATCCCATGTCGAAATCTCGCCTTCATAATTCCAATTACGATTTACCCCAAGTTGAGTCCACCAACTTAATGCATAATCTGAAAATTCCAACGTCGCTAATGCTACCTTTTCATCATCCGGACATTTATAATATCGAAACATAAGTTCAATTTTAGATTCCCATTCACAATAAGCTTCTGGATCATTCTTAGCACGAAATTGGGGAATTGTGAACTTCGATTTTGCCAAAGAGGGTTGCCCATGATCATGAAAATCAGCATCAGTTCTAGGGACACGTCGAGGACTGCGCCTATGAGCAGGAGGCTGGTTATCCATATCTTCTTTAATTGGATCTCGATATTGAGGTTCTTGATTCAACCTCACCTCATTGATAGTAGCAGTCAAAGTTTGAAGTGCGACAGCCTGTTAGTCTAACTGTTGTTGGAATTTTTTAAATGTGTCATAGACATCATTATGGTCATTATCACCTTGACCAACCTTAGACATTTTGATTCGAGTCACAAAGGCCTTAGATGTGTATACGAAGGAAAAAGAAAATCAAGATTTACTTTCTTGTTTTCAAGAAAATCAAGAAACCGAATCTTGGTCCAATTTTGCTGTTTTGAGCTATTTCAAGAATCAAGAAAATCAAGATTTCAAATCTTGGAAATCTTGATCCAAGAAATCGAATCTTGCAACTAAGGCGTATTGGATATCAGGTACGAGCATTAACAAGCCAAGTTCGGGAGAGAACGGATTACAAGCCCAAGCTCTTGAAGACAAGGCCCAATAAGATGTTCCAAGCCCAATCCAGAAGTTTAAATTAAACTTAGCTGAAAATTAGGCCAAATTATCAAAGTGGCCCAATTTAATTCTTTAAATACGTAATTTTAATTTTTAGACTTTATGAATAAATTTCTATGTAAAAATTCAGTCCAAGAGGCCCATTTAAAGGCCTTGGACGAAATTCCCCTTTAATAGTCAAAATTAGGGTATTTTTTAAAGTTTCCCTAGTAGGGCTAGGAAAGTAGTTAGGAAAGTTTCAAGCATCTTACCTTTATAAGAAGAAGAATAATGGTCAATTTTATCTTTTCCATTTAATACAAACCTTCGCTCATCAGGGGCATAGTGTAGTCAAAGCTCCATTGCTGAGTTAACCTTTGTCAAATGGAACTCAAACGTCATGTACAACCACAGAAACTGTTTAAGGCACGAATAAAAGTTGAAAACAAATTTGGCAAATTTCGTTACCTTATTCAAAAACCAAGTATCAAAACAATAGAAAGTATTTGCACACAATAGATGATGCTTGATTTTCCAACAAAATATACCAAAATAGATTCCGGGTTTAAAAACTTGATTTTGATTAGTCATGCCAAAGTGTTACAAAGATTTCATTAAACCAATCAAGTTAAACCATGAGGATTTTTGCATACATACCAACATATATTCAAAACTTTTTTTATTCACCAAAATAGATTTGCACAAATTCGCGGATTTTACACTTGGCAAATCAAAAGAATAACAACTCACGCTTCCTTTCGTAATGAGTTTATCAACCACAATCAAAGAATAACAATTAATCGGATCAAAAGGAGGGGATCTTTTAAGAACTAAGTCACCAAAAGTTTTATCAATAATTTTCAAATCAGACGGACTCGGTTGCTAAAATTTCCTTACCTCGCTTACCTTCGGGCTCATGTAGTGTGATTTCATCTTTGCATATGTTGATCGTATGAAAGCGTCTTTCATTTGAGAGGTATTGAAGTTGAAAGTTATCTTTCGGTCTTTCGAGAACCTGAAAAGTAGCAACACAAGAAAAATTAATATCTTGGTTAGTGGAAACATTCCTCACTACCCTTTCCTCTTCTTTTTCTTTTGTTTCTTTTTCTAACTCATTTTTTCTTTTTTCTTCAATTTCTTTTTCAATTCTCTTGTCTGTTTCCTTTTCACTCTCAATCTCTTTTTTCTCTTTTTCATTCTCTTTTTCTTTTTTGATTTCTTTTTCTGTCTTCCTTTCATTACAAGATAGAGATGTTACAAATGAATCAAAACGAAAAGACTCTCGTTGGGTATGTACGGAATGACTTGCATACGAAAAATGATCACCTTTTCGAAATTGATTCTCAGTGGACAAGTTCCTTGGGGCATATGAAGAATTACTTGTGATTTCTAGTTCGTAGAGTTTATATCAATCAATTAGAAAGTGTAAGAACCATAACTACCAAATTATCCTAATTGCACTAGGAATCCAAAAAAGTGACGAGACACCAATTGATTTGTGTTGCATCGAGGAAGAATTGTGCACACTTTTAAATCCTACTAACACAAGAAACAAGAAGGTGTTAGATAGTATAAAGAAATAATAAAAGCAAAACAAATGAAATCCTACAGCTAATAATCAATAAAAATTACTGATACCCAAAAACCCGAAAAACTGGGGAGTAACTTGACAAACTTCGTTTGAGGTGTTCCCAATCTCTAAAAATCACAAAATTTAAACTGGAATGTCCTTAAATATTGTATATTTTATCTGGAAATCTTCGGCACTAAACTCAACCCACTGAATATTTTTTTAATTTTTATTTGATTTCATATTTTTCTATTTTTTTGACTTTTTATTCTGATTTTTTTGTGGGAAATATTTTTTATATTCTATCACAGTGCCAAAAATATGTATATAAAATTTTAGACCAATCGGACAACGTTTACCCACTCAAATGAATTTTTTTCCAAAAATTTTTCTGGGTAAAAATTGTTGTTTGCTGGAAATTAGTTTAGAAATCAACCAAGAACACCCAACACGCCCAAAATCTGATACCAAATGATAGAGGGTTGTGCGTGGACCAAGATCGAGTTGTCAAGTCACGGAAAATCCTACTAAAGCTTTAGACACTTTGATCCAAACGAAACAGAACAAAAATAAATCTTAAAATTCCAGATCTGAAACAAAAACCCCAAAACAATAAAGGATAAGCAAAAAAACCAAAAACACTTGTGAATAGCTATTCTTCGAAGCCAAGAACATGAAATTGAGTTCAAGAGAGACTCCCAACAGCCAAATCTGAAAAGAATAACACAAAATAGAATCAAATCAAACTTAGCAAATCACAAAATCAATTTGAATTAGATCTAGGGTTTGCGCGGCAAGAAAAGAGGAATTTGTGAATCAAAAACGTTTCTTGTTGACCAAGGATGGTGCCGAACAGATTCTTGATGGTTAAGAGTGCTGGAAACGCAACAAGAAAGTTTAAACAAGTTAGTTAATGAAATCGACACAAGCAGAAAATTAGGAAGAATGAACAACAAGAAAAAGTAAAGAAAAAGTCCTAAGAAGCCTTGAAATCGAGAAAGATTTCACAACTCCCTTCAAACAGCTCTAATCTCCCCTCCATTGAAGAATAATGGCAAGAAGAAGGCTGAAGATGGCTCTGATACGACCACGCCCCGAGCTCGTTCTTGGATTCGTACCCTAAGCATTCTTTGCAAACCCATGCGAGCTGAATTAGTTCATTTTCAGCTCCATGAACTCATTCCAGCTCATTTGAGCTCGATTGCAAGTTTTGTGGATATGCATTTTAGCTGCTGGAATTAATTTAATTTGTCCTTTAAATAAATTAGTTTAGTTAGTTACAGCATGCATTTGAATTAATTTGGTTGATAATTTCACATTAAATACATTTTAAATTATTGCATAGTTTAAACATGTTTTCCCATAATTGATTTGTCCAGCCAAATCTGTCCATTTAAGTTGTCTTGTGCAGCCGAATTTATATAGTGTCTCCAACTAATATTTAAGTGTAGGTTATAAATGTGTTGTAGTTAATGTTGTGTTTACTGCTGAATTAATTGTGTCTTGTTGCTGAATTCTAGTCCAGCCGAATTTAAAGAACAATTTAATGTGCAGCAAAGGCAAGTATTAAAGGGGCTGTTCCACATGCAATGGACGTCCATTTAATGAGCTGCAAAAGAAAGCATGCTGGAATATGTTAAAGAGGCTGTTGCCGAATTTAATATGTTGCATGACATGGGACGTCATTAAAGAGAATGGGCTGCTGGTTGTTCCCAAGTTGTATTTATTTGGTGTAGGCACCATGCGTGGACAACAATTAAGAGGTTCATTTACTTTGGATGGCAAGGGTGCATGGGTGGATTTAATTTGGTGTGCTGACCATTGGTATTTCCTAAGTGTTCATTCAGCAAAGTCTTTCAATTCTCCAAGAAATTCATTTGGCTGCCCAACGCAATTTAAAGATCCCATTACCAGCCGTTTAATTCTTTTCACACCAAGGGCTGATCGATTTTGAGTATTCACACTATGGAACCATTCAAATTCGTCCATTCACACTTGAGGACCATTGAAGTGCCCAAGCTACTCATTTAAATTACAAGACTATTTAGCTTTACAAGACAGCTCAATTAAGGTGCATTTAGTCTCTTTGGCCGAACCAAGACATCTCATTCAGCTCACCAACACTCCAACTAATGTCCAGCTGAATGGACTTCATCTAGAAGCTATCCATTTGAGTTTCCATGCATGAAACTTTCCCTTGGACGATCTAGGAAGCTTCATGGAATTTTCTAGCCTATTTAGCATTTATTTTGCTTTCCATATTCAGCCGAATTTAGCAAGGCCATTAGATGAATTCATTTGCTTAATTCCTAAAGATGTATATGACTATTCAGGTAGCTTAGTCTTTGCCTATAAATAGTTTACTTGTTTATTGTAAAAGGGACAGAATTTGAATATAAAACTTAATAGAACTTTTGTTCTTGCGAGGTTACCTCCTCTCTTCTTTCGTTCAAGTCCCGAAGCGACTTATCTAGCTTGCTAGTGGCGTCAATCCGAACTCCATTGAACTTATCACCGAACCGGTGTGGCGTTCAACCATATTATTATACTTTTGGTTCTTACCTCCATATAGGTAATGGGTCAAGGTCCGCTTCTATCCTTCATCTAACTCACCTTAAGCAATATAAGACTCGGGGCAATACTTTTTAGTATTGAAACATTCTTGAAGCTTGAGTTTAATTTCCATTCCATCTTTACCTATCAACTTATAATTTCTTTCTTTCTTAAATTGAAACTATCGATCATCAATCCAAACCATCTTTTCAACCCAAATTGCCTACTTTTGCTTATACATATCCATAACTCAATTTTCATACGACATCAAAACGAAAACTTCTCGTTGATGATCGGGCAATCAAGTGAATCAGCTCAATCAACCGAGCCGGATCATATTAGGCTCCACAATAAAAAAGATCGTTAAAACTACTTCCAAAGAAAACTCAAGAGAAAATTCTTGGAGAAAACCCAAAGAGAATTTTCACTCAACAAAAATCTGATTTCAAAATATAATCCATGTATTCCTCCAAGATAATGTAATGTGTGTGTGGCCAAGCCTTACATATATAAGCCTCTATTAGTTTCCTAACCCTATTAGGAAAAACTAAAAACCCTAATTATTTGATTAAAGGAAAATTCGCCAAGGCTATTTAAATGGGCCTCTTGGACCTGAATGTTTACATAGAAATTAATTTATGAAGTCTAAAATTTAAACTAAGTATTTAAAGAATTAAAACTTAACAAATTGGGCCACTTTGACAATTTGGCCTGATTTTTAACTAAATTTGATTTAAATTTCTAGATTGGGCTTCAACATCTTATTGGGCCTTGTCTTTAAGAACTTGGGCTTGTAATCCGTTCTCTCCGAAATTGGCTTGTTAATGCTCAGAATCGAGATCCAATGTGCCTTAGTTGCAAGATTCGGTTTCTTGGACCAAGATTTCCAAGATTTGAAATCTTGATTTTCTTGATTCTTAAAATCGATCAAAACAAAAAATTAGACCAAGATTCGGTTTCTTGATTTTCTTGAAAATAAGAAAGTGAATCTTGATTTTCTTTTTCCTTCAGATACTCATCTAAGGCCTTTGTGACTCATATCACTAACCCTATTAGGAAAACTAAAAAAAACCCTAATTATTGACTTTTCAAGGGATATTCGACCAAGGCCTTTAATGGGCTTCTTGGGCTGAATTTTTATATAGGAATTTATTTATAAAGTCTAACAATTAAAACTAAATATTTAAAGAATTAAAATTTCACAAATTGGGCCACTTTGACAATTTGGCCTGATTTTTAACTAAATTTGATTTATATTTCTAGATTGGGCTTCGAACATCTTATTGGGCCTTGTCTTTAAGAACTTGGGCTTGTAATCCGTTCTCTCCCAAAATTGGCTTGTTAATGCTCGTAACTGAGATCCAATGCGCCTTAGTTGCAAGATTCGGTTTCTTGGACCAAGATTTCCAAGATTTGAAATCTTGATTTTCTTGATTCTTGAAATCGCTCAAAACAGCAAAATTGGACCAAGATTTGGATTTTCTTGAAAACAAGAAAGTGAATCTTGATTTTCTTTTTCCTTCGTATACGCATCTAAGGCCTTTGTGACTCGTATCACTAACCCTATAAGGAAAACTAAAAAAAACCCTAATTATTGACTTTTCAAGGATATTCACCAAGGCCTTTAATGGGCTTCTTGGGCTGAATTTTATATAGGAATTTATTTATAAAGTTTAACAATTAAAACTAAATATTTAAAGAATTAGAATTTCACAAATTGGGCCACTTTGACAATTTGGCCTGATTTTTCAACTAAGTCTAATTTAAACTTCTTGGTTGGGCCTCGAACATCTTATTGGGCCGTATCTCAAGAACTTGGGCTTGTAATCCGTTCTCTCTCGAAATTGGTTCATTGATGCTCGTAACTGAGATCTAATGCGCTTTAGCTGCAGGATTCAGTTTATTGGGCCAGGATTTCCAAGATTTGAAATCTTGATTTTCTTGATTCTTGAAATCGCTCAAAATAACAAAATTGGGCCAAGATTCGGTTTCTTGATTTTCTTGAAAACAAGAAAATGAATCTTGATTTTCTTTTTCCTTTGTATATGCATCTAAGGCCTTGCTAATGAAGTCTTGAACGGTTCCATGTAGTTTCATACGCATTTGCCTGGCCTTTGACCTCGTTATTGGGCCTTGTGGTAATTTGAGCCCATCACATTCTTGAGCTTGAATTTGGCCTTTGTGACTCATATCATTCCCCCTTCCTCAAAAAGATTCATCCTTGAATTTGAAAAATCAAATGGAGATAAGTCAACCACATTGAAAGTAGAACTTACATTGTACTCACGGGTAGGTCAATTTTGTATGCATTATCATTGATCCGCTCGAGTACTTGGAAAGGCCCATCGCCTCTTGGATCCAACTTGGTCTTTCTTTTTGTAGGAAATTATTCTTTCCTCATATGGACCCAAACCCAATCTCCGAGTTCAAGGACAACCCGTTTGCGCCCTTATTTGCTTTGTTGGTGTTGATGTCATTTGTTTTGGCTATTCGTTGCCTAGCCTTCTCGTGTAAGGATTTCACCAGCTCAGCTTTCTATTCGCCATCTAAATTAACAATATGTTCTAGTGGTAATGGCGCAAGGTCAAGTACTGTTAGTGGGTTAAAACCATAAACAAGTTCAAATGGTGAATAGCCAGTTGTAGAATGAATAGATCTATTATATGCAAATTCAACAAATGGCAAACATTCTTCCCAATTTTTAATGTTCTTTCCCAAAACAGATCATAATAAGGCTCCTAAAATTCGATTGACTACCTCAGTTTGGCCATCGGTTTGGGGGTGACATGTAGTTGAATACAGTAATTTCGTACCAAGCTTACACCACAATACCATTCAAAAGTGGCTAAGGAATTTGACATCTCTGTCGGAAACAATTGTTTTAGGGATGCCATGAAGTCTTACCACCTCTTTAAAAAATAAGTCTGCCACATGTGTAGCATCATCTATTTTGTGACAAGGAATAAAATGTGCCATCTTGGAAAACCTGTCAACAACAACAAATATACTATCACTTCCTTTCTTAGTTTGTGGCAATCTTAGAATAAAATCCATGGATAAGTCTACCCATGGTGAAGTAGGAATCGGCAAAGGAGTGTAAAGACTGTGAGGCATTACCTTAGATTTTGCTTGTTTACATGTTATGCACTTAGAACATACCTTTGCAACATCCTTCTTCATATATGGCTAATGGAAGTGTTCTTACAAGATGTCAAGTGTTTTGGCCACTACAAAATGTCCCATTAAACCGCCACTATGGGCCTCATGAATCAATAAGTCTCGCATGGAACAATTTGGTATGCACAACCTGTTTACACGAAAAAGAAATCCACTACAAGGTAAAACTTCTCAAAAGTAGTATTTCCACAATTATTATAGATATGGCTGAAATCAACATCATCAGTATATAACTCTTTAATATGTTCAATCCCTAATACTTTAGCATTTAATGTAGTTATTAAAGCATATCGTCTAGACAAAGCATCCGCAACTACATTATTTTTACCTGTTTTATATTTTATCACATAAAGGAATGTTTCAATGAATTCTACCCATCGAGCATGCCATTTGCTTAACTTACCTTGTCTCTTTAACCTTTTAAGGGATTCATGGTCTGTATGTATTACAAATTCATTGCCATACTTGAAGTGCACGAACCAATGCCAAAAATTCTTTATCATAAGTTGAGTAATTTAATTGTGCACCATTCAAATTTTCACTAAAATAAGCAATTGGTTGCTTATCTTGCATTAAAACGGCGCCAATGCCAATCCCTGAAGCATCACACTCAAGTTCAAAAGTGTTAGTAAAATTAGGTAATTTAAGAAGGGGAGCAGAACATAACTTAGCTTTTAGGGTTTGAAAAGCCTTTTCTTGAGTTTCACCCCATTTGAAACCCACGGATTTTTTCATAACTTCTGTCAATGGTGCAGCAATAGTGGAGAAATCTTTCAGAAATCGTCTATAAAAACTAGCTAAACCATGAAAAGATCTTACCTCAGTTATCGATTTAGGAGTTGGCTACTCCTTGATTGCCTTAACTTTGTCCTCATCGACATGAATACCTTGAGCACTAACTATGAAACCTAAAAATATTAGCTTATCATAGCAAAATGTGCATTTATCAAGTTTGGCAATTAATTTTTCAGCTCTTAGAATGTCTAAAACCGTTCTAACATGGAAAACATGATCATTTAATGTGGTTGAGTAAATTAAAATGTCATCAAAGTAAACTACCACAAATTTACCCAAGTGAGGCCTTAAAACATGATTCATTAATCTCATGAATGTAATGAAGTAGAGAAGGAACCAAACCTTTGTTCCTTTAGTTGTTGCTCGATCTCAATGGCTTTATGAACTACTTTTTCCAAATCAATGTAAGTTTGTAGCCTCAATGTATTAACTATCGGCCTGTTCAAACCATCAATAAATCGAACCATAGTTGTTTCCTCATCCTCCTCCATATTAGCTCTCTGAACGAGCATCTCCATCTCCTTAAAATATTCATCCACCGTCCTACTACCTTGAACAAGTCATCTCAGCTTTGTTTTAATCTCTCCATAGTAGTGAGGTGGAATAAACCTTTTACGCATAATCTGTTTCAACTCCTCCCATGTCGAAATCTCACCTTCATAATTTCGATGACGATTCACCCGAAATTGAGTCCACCAACTTAATGTATAATCTGAAAATTTCAGCGTTGCTAACGCTACCTTTTCATCATCTGGACATTTATAATATCGAAACATAAGTTCAATCTTAGATTCCCATTCACAATAAGCTTCTGGATAATTCTTACCACGAAATTGGGGAATTGTGAACTTGATTTTGCCAAAGAGGGTTGCCCACGATCATGAAAATCAAGATCGTTCTAGGGACACGCCGAGGATGGGCCTATAAGCGAGGAGGTTGGTTATCCATATCTTCTTTAATTGGCTCTTGATATTGAGGCTCTTGATTTAATCTCACCTCATTGATGGTAGCAGTCAAAGTTCGAAGTGCAGCAGCCTGTTCGTCTAACTGTTGTTGGAATTTTTTAAATGTGTCATAGACATCATTATGGTCATTATCACCTTGACCAACCTTAGGCATTTTCAAAAACCTGCAAAATAAACACTCAACACTCAAAAATAAAAGTTAGCAAACCTCACCGTTAATCACTCAAAAAGAAAATTTAAATTCTCAATGAGGTAGAATTCAGTCTTGTGACTTCTTTATTAGAGTTTATATCAACCAATTAGAGAGTGTATGAACCGAACTACCAAAGAATCCTAATTTGCACTAGGATGCCAAAACTGACGAGACACCAATTGATCCGTGTTGCACCAGGAAGAATTGTGCACACTTTAAAAATCCTACTAACACAAGAAAAAATAAGGTGTTAGATAATGTAAAGGGAGAATAAAGGCAAACAAATGAAAAACCTATAGCTAAGATTCAATAAAAATTGCTGAAACCAGAAAACCTGAAAAACTACGGAGTAACTTGACAACTTCGTTCGAGGTGTTCCTAATCTCCAAAAATCACAAAACTAAATCTAGAATGTCCTTAAATATTGGATTTTTTATCTAGAAATTTTGGGCACCAAACTCAACTCGCTGAATATTTTTTTAATTTTTTATTGGATTTCATCTTTTTCAATATTTTTGACTTTTTCGACTGACTTTTTTGTGGGAAATATTTTTTATATTCAATAACAGTGCCAAAAATATATATCTAAAATTTTAGATCAATCAGACAACGTTTAGCCACTCAAATGAATTTTTTTTGAAAATTTTTTCTGGGTAAAACTGCTGTTTTTAGTTTAAAAAATAGAGATCAGTTTAGAAATTAACCAAGAACACCCAAAACGCCCAAAATCTGATACCAAATGATAGAGGGTTGCGCGTGGACCAAGATCGAGTTGCCAAGTCACGAGAAAACTCCTACGAGGCTCTAAAACGAAATAGAAATTAAAAGATTAGAACTTTGTATTTCCAGATCTAGAATAAAAAAATCCCCAAACCAGCAAAGAATCAAATTGAGAATAGGAATAAGTGTTAATAAAGGTTCTTGGGGAATATAGAACATGTAATTGAACCCCAAAGAATACTCCAATCTGCCGAATCTGAAAAGAAAGACACAAACAGCAAGTTAAATTTCCCCAAAATTCCAGCAATCAAAACAACCCAAACCTGAAAAGAAGAAATCGGCAAGAACAAGGAACTTAGGGATTTTGGACGAATTTTGCTGCCAAGAACAAAAGGGGCGATCCGATCTTTAGTAAAGAAGAGGGCGAATCAGATTTGGAATGCTTTGGAACGCCTGAAACGAAACAAGAACAGCAAACAATGTGATTAAATAAAATCGACACAAGCAAAATTTAAAAGAAAAAAATTGACAGCAAGAAATTAAAAGATAAGTCCTAAGAAGCCTTGAAATCCCGAAAGATATCACAACTCCCTTCAAACGGCTCTAATCTCCCCTCCAAAGGAATATCAATGGCAAGAAGAAGGCTGAAGATGGCTCCCACAATCAAAAGATTGTTAAAACAACTTCTAAAGAAAACTCAAGAGAGAATTCTTGGAGAAAAACTCAAGGAGAATTCTGCACTAAAACAAATTTGAAAATTTTAAAATATTTGAGAAGTGAATAACAAGGTGGCTAGCCAAACCTTTATATAGGCCTCTCAAGTGTTTTCCTAATCTAATTAGAAAACTAAAAATAAAAAAACTCCTAGTTATTTTAATATTTAAATGAAAATTCGGCCAAGGGCTTTTAATTAGGCCTCTTGGACTGAATATCTACATAAAAATTTAAACTAAGTATTTAAAAAATAAAACTTTACAAATTGGGCCACTTTGACAATTTGGCCTAATTTTCAAGTAAGTATGGTTTGTCTTCTTGTTTGGGTTTGGAATCATCTTATTAGGCCTTGCCTTCAAGAACTTGGGCTTGTATTCCATCTTCTACCGAAATTGGTTCGTTGATGCTCGTAACGGAGATCCAATGCGCTTTGGCTGCAATATTTGGTTTCTTGGACCAAGATTTCCAAGATTTGAAATCTTGATTTTCTTGATTCTTGAAATCGCTCCAAACAGCAAGATTGGGCCAAGATTTGGTTTCTTGATTTTCTTGAAAACAAGAAAGTGAATCTTGATTTTCTCTTTCTTTCATGTACGCATTTAAGGCCTTGCTAACAAACTCCTGAATGGTCCCATTAAGTTTGGAACGTATTTTTCGGGCCTTTGATCTCGTTATTGGGCCTTGTGGTAATTTGAGCCCATCACGTTCTTAGGCTTGGGTTGGGCCTTTGTGACTCGTATCAGCCCATCACGTTCTTGGGCTTGGGTTGGGCCTTTGTGACTCGTATCATTCCCCCTTCCTCAAAAAGATTCGTCCTCAAATCTAAAAAATCAAATGGGGACAAGTCAGCCACATTAAAAGTAGAACTTACATTGTACTCACCAGGTAGATCAATTTTATAGGCATTTTCGTTGATTCTCTTGAGTACTTGGAAAGGTCCATCGCCCGTTGGGTCCAACTTGGTCTTTCTTTTTGTAGGAAATCGTTCTTTCCTCAAATGGACCCAAACCCAATCTCCATGTTCTAGGATAACCCGTTTGCGCCCCTTGTTTGCTTTGTTGGTGTTGGCATCATTTGTTTTGGCTATTCGTTGCCTACCCTTCTTATGTAGGGATTTCACCAACTCAGCTTTCTGTTCGCCATCTAAATTAATAATGTGTTCAAGTGGTAATGGCGCAAGATCAACCCACACTGACCATGAGGCTTTGCAGTATTACTGGTCAGCATAAATTAAATAAACGGCATGCTAAATGGGTTGAATTTTTGGAATCTTTTCCTTATGTCATTCGTTACGAAAAGGGAAAAGACAATGTCGTTGTTGATGCATTATCACGTAGATATACCCTTTTGAGTTACCTTGATTCACAGTTGATTGGATTTGCATATATTAGAGAATTATATTCTGATGATCCTGATTTTAGAGATAAGTATAATGCTTGTGATAGAGGGTTACGCGCGGACCAAGATCGAGTTGTCAAGTCACGGGAAACTCCTATGAAGAATGCTAAACACTTGGATCTAAAACGAATTAGAAAGATCAAATCTTAGAATTTCCAGATCTAAAATAAAAACTCTAAAACAACAAAGAATAAACCAAGAATCGAAACACTTTGATACGAGTCACAAAGGCCCAATTCAAGCTCAGGAACATGATGGGCTCAAATTACCACAAGGCCCAATAACGAGGTTAAAGGCCATACAAATGCGTTCAAAACTAAATGGAACCATTCAAGAATTTATTAGCAAGGCCTTAGATGTGTACACGAAGGAAAAAGAAAATCAAGATTCACTTTCTTATTTTCAAGAAAATCAAGAAACCGAATCTTGGTCCAAGTTTGCTGTTTGGAGCGATTTCAAGAATCAAGAAATCAAGATTTCAAATCTTGGAAGTCTTGGTCCAAGAAACTGAATCTTGCAGCTAAGGCACATTGGATCTCTATTACGAGCATCAACGAACCAATTTGGTAGGAAACGGACTACAAGCCCAAGTTCTTGAAGGCAAGGCCCAATAAGATGTTCCAAGCCCAATCCAAAAAGTTAAATGAGACTTAGTTGAAAATCAGGCCAAATTGTCAAAGTGGCCCAATTTGTTAAGTTTTAATTCTTTAAATACTTAGTTTAAATTTAGACTTTATAAATTAATTCCTATGTAAAAATTCAGCCCAAGAGGCCCATTAAAGGCCTTGGCCGAATTTCCCTTAAAAAGTCAATAATTGATATGACCTCGGTTTAGTATTTGAGTCTGAGTCATTTAGTTCCCAATCGTAAATGAAGAAGTATAATTAGAAAGAAGAAAATAGAATATAATTGAGTTAAAAGAAGTAAAGTAAGTTTGTGCAAAGATGGATGTGGATTTGGTTTAAGTCGAAATGGTATGAATTAGAAGACTCGAGTTCAGTTTAGAGTCAATTAAGAATTGGTATTTGGTTTTGGTATGAATTGGTATTTGGAAATTGGTACGAAATGGAAAGGGATTTGGTACGGAATGGTAATGGTTCAAAAAGGTCAACCAACACTAAAGAGAAGTGTCGACCCGAAACTTATAGGACCTAAATGAGTTGGAAATGGTTGATAAGGACCTTGACCCGATACTTTGGAAAGTATGAACCAAAGGTATCAAGGGTGAACGCCACACTCGGGTTTAGGGAGTGATAAGTTCAATAAAAGACTCGGAAAGATGCCACTAGTAGCTAGATAAGTCTTACGGGTCTCGAACGAAATTTGAGAGAAAAGGCCTCACAAATTCGGCAGCAATTCGTTAAAAAAAGTGTCAAAAGTCCTTTACAAAGTAAAAAATTTAGCTATTTATAATAAGCTCCTAAGCTAGCCGAATGGTCTCTTACAATCCTTAAAGATTAAGCAATTGTACCACTTAAATGAACTAGCTAGATTCGGATGAACTTGGCAAGCTTCTAGAATTCATATTGAACCTTGGTCAACTTTGAATGGTGCATGGAGGAGTTAGGTTCGGTCAATGTACATAAATGAGCTCATTTAAATTGTAACTTTTGTTGAAAAGTGACCAGCCATTAAGAGGGATTTGAACGGCCACATGAAGTGTGAACACTCGATTTCAAAAAGTCCTCAAGTGTGAACATTCCAAACCGAAAAGCCAAGAGTGTGAACTTCATGTGTGAACTGCATTATGCTGGTTCTTGAATCATTTAAAATCAGCTGAACATTCTTCATGCATGTATCACCACATTCATTGAATCTATTGTGCATGCACCTAGCTTAAATGCTTCCATCCACATTCGGCCAACCTACACAACATGAACAAATGAATTTAGTTAAATCTATATTCAACTGAATCATATTAAAACATAATCTAGACAACTTAAATCCTTATTAAGCTAAAGCTAATTAATTCGGTTTGGACAAGACAACTTAAAAACATGTAATAAGAAATATTTATAAGCTGTAGGAAATTAAATTGACTTAATAACATGTAAGAAACACAATTAATCATGCATAATTAAGTTCGTCTAGATTTAAGACCAATTAAACAACAAAAATTAATTGAACTGAAATTGAGCTGATCCAAGCTCATTGAGCTGAAATGGAGCTTAATTCAACTCGTAACAAAGTGCACGGAAGGCTCATCGAGTTGGTCCAAGCTTCATCAATGTGTCCAACCAAAATCTCGCCCCAAACTTTATCTACTAAGGCCGAAACAGCCTCCTTAAATTGTTTGGCTCGGGATCGAGTGATGGGGCCTTAGGGCAACTCCAGAGGCTCCTTGTTCGAGCTAGGTAGGACTTGAGGCGTGGCCGTATCATCCTCCCGCTCTTCAAAGCGATTTGCCCTCAATTCAGAATCTGCATCAAAAGGGGATAAGTCAGAGACATTAAAACTTGCACTTATATTATACTCACCTGGTAGATCAAGTCGATAGGAGTTCTCGTTAATTCGTTCCAAGACTTGAAAAGGTCCGTCACCACACGGTAGTAGCTTTGACCTTCGTTGGGAGGGAAAACGTTCCTTTCTCATGTGAATCCAAACCTAATCACCAGGTTCGAATATAACCCTTTTACGACCCTTGTTCGCCTTCCGAGCATACTTTCGGTCCTTGCTTCAATATTAGCTCAAACTTTCCTATGTAACTCCTTTACATACTCGGCCTTCTATTTAACATCTACATGAATAAGTTGATCGTTAGATAAAGATACTAAATCTAAAGGAGTTAACAGATTAAATCCATAAACGATTTCAAAAGGAGAGTGTTTAGTTACTGATACGAGCTCGTTTCGGATGATGTGACGAGTCGTATTATGTTCCCGATCGAATTTAGGTAGTGTCGATTTAGTTCAAATTCAATAAGATGAGTTATAATGGTTTTAAATGGCTTAGGACGCAAAATGGGAATAAAATGGTTTCTAATGAAACAAGAACGAACCCTTATTAACAAATAAGGACCCGGGCTTAAAGGTTTCAAAGAAAAAGAAAAGGATGGTAGATAAAATCGAGACCCTCTATTTAGCAAAATAGGAACCTTCGGTATATTTGTGAACACCACACCATGGGTGATAAGTTCGAAACAAAGTCAGATTGATGCCACTCGTAAAGATAAGTCAATTGAGCTTTGAAGAATAAAGAGAGTGAATTTCTCACTAAAATTATATTTCATTCAGAAATTTGGCAAAAAGTCCTTTTACAAGAAATTCAACAACTATTTATAGTCTGTACTAGTAGTAGCCGAATGGACAAGTTCAAGACTTAATCAATGAACTAAAATTCAGCTTTAATTTCATGAATAGAGTCCAGGGTAGGTTCGGATGAATGAGAGCTTCAATGGTCATCTTCTAGATGGGCAAATGAACCTTGAACATCTTGGATGTTCATGAATGGGCTAGGTTCGGTCAATGAGCATAAATAGACTCATTTAAGTTGCATCTTTTGGTTGAAAAATGACCAGCAATTAATAGGAACATGAGCAGCCATTTGGAGTGTGAAAGCAAAGCTTTGAAGAGTCTTAGAGTGTGAACACCATGAACCGAATAGCCAAAAGATTTCCAGCAATGTGAAAGAAATAAATAGCAGCTTTGAAGAATGAAAATCATCTCTTTTGCCGAATGGTCACCTAAAGAACTCCAAAATCAGCACACCCTTTTTAATGTGGTTCATGCATGTATCGCTAGGTGCATTGAATCAATCATTCATGCATCTTGTTTAATGCATTCCACATTCTACCAACCTTCCCCATGCATCCTCACATTCTATTTGAACCTAAACAAAACAAATGAACTTCATTAATTTATCCCAATTCAGCTGAATATAATATGAACATACTAATTAACATTGGAACAAATTAAATTAAACTAAACAAGACATATTAATTTGGCTAGCCACAATTAAAGCATGTCTGATGTTTAGACCAATTAAATGACATCTAGACACATTTAGTAACATATTAAACACTTGTACTAAATAAAAACATATTTATAAGCTGTAGTAAGACTTAATTAAATGCTTATTTAAATGGTCTAAAATTCCAGCAGCAAATTAATTAGCTAGAACTAAATTCAGCTTCAAAGAAGTTGAATATGTTCAGCTCATTTTTAAACTCCTTGCTATCATTTTCCTCAACCCGTTCCACCATTGCTAAAATAGCATCTTTGAATCGTTTAGCTCTAGCTCGTGTTATTGGACCAATGGGTAGCTTGATGGCTTCTTGTTCGTTCTCCACTTGGTTTGTAGGCAAGCTCACATCAGTTACCGAATGAACGGATCGATTATACGCAAACTCAATATGCGGTAAACACTCTTCCCACGACTTGATATTTTTTCGTATAAGGGCCCTCAATAAGGTTGATAACACTCGGTTGACCACTTTCGTTTGGCCATCCGTTTGTGGGTGGCAAGTGGTTGAAAACAGCAACTTAGTTCTGAGCTTTCCCAACAATGACCTCCAAAAGTGACTCAAAAACTTTGTGTCTCGATCAGAAACAATCGTCCTCGGGATGCCATGCAAACGAACAATTTCCTTAAAGAAAAGATTAGCAATGTGAACGGCATCATCAGTTTTTGAACAAGAAACAAAATGAGACATTTTTGAGAAGCGATCAACAACAACAAAAATAGAGTCCTTCCCTGTTTTGGTTCTTGGCAATCCAAGGACAAAGTCCATGGAAATGTCTTCCCAAGGTGCGTCGGGTATAGGGAGTGGCGTATACAGCCCGTGCACTTGAATTTTGGATTTGGCCTTCTTGCACGTCACACATCACGCACAAATTCGCTCAACGTCCCTTTTTATTTTCGGCCAATAGAAATGCTCTTGGAGAGTTGCTAAGGTTTTTCCAACACCGAAATGGCCATGAGGCCTCCGCTATGCGCCTCGTGTACTAATAAATCTCGTATGGAACTCCGCGGCACACACAATTTTCCTTCTCTAAAAAGGAAACCATCATACCTATAAAACTTATCAATAGCAACATTTTCACACGCAACAAACATTTCTCCAAAATCATCATCAGTAGCATATAGATCTTTCAACATTGCAAAACCAAGCAATTTAGAATCCAAATACGATAAAAGTGTATACCTTCTTGAAAGAGCGTCAGCCACGATATTTTCCTTACCTTTTTTTATATTTTATGACATAGGAAATGATTCCAAATACTCTACCCACTTAGCATGGCGTTTGTTTAGTTTGTGCTTTGACCTTTAATATGCTTTAACGCTTCATGATCCGAATGGATCACGAACTCCTTCGGCCACAAATAGTGCTGCCAAGTCTCGAGAGCACGAATGAGTGCATACATCTCCTTGTCATAGACGGGATAATTCAGCATGGCTCCATTCAACTTTTCGCTAAAGTAAGCGATCGGTCTTCCATCTGGAGTTAGCACGGCACCTATTCCTACACCTGAGGAATCACACTCAATTTCAAATGTCTTAGAAAAATCAGGCAATGCTAACAAGGGAGCTTTAGTAAGACAATCTTTAATAATGTTAAAAGAATTTTCTTGTTCTTCGCCCCAATGAAATGTTGAGTTCTTCTTGATGGTGCTTGTCAACGGTGCGGCCAACGTGCTAAAATTAGGCACAAAACGCCTATAGAAACTTGCCAAGCCATGGAAGCTTCGCACTTGGCTTATGCTCGTCGGTCTCGGCCATTCCTGAATCACCTTAATCTTGTCGCTATCTACTTTGAGGCCCTCCGAGCTAACCACGAATCCTAAGAAAATAACTTTGTTAGAACAAAATGTACACTTCTTAAGATTAGCGTACAAAGTCTCTTTTCTAAGTACTTCTAAAATAGTTCGCAAATGAATTACATGCTCATCCAATGATTTACTATATATAAGAATATCATTGAAGTACACAACGCAAAACTTACCGATGAAATTTCGTAAAACATAGTTCATAAGTCTCATAAAAGTACTAGGGGCGTTGGTTAAGCCGAATGGCATTACCAACCATTCATACAAACCATGTTTCGTTTCAAAAGTGATTTTCCACTCGTCACCTTCGCGCATTCGAATCTGATGGTATCCGCTTTTGAGGTCAATTTTTGAGAACAACTTGGTGCCACTTAACTCATCGAGCATATCATCTAAACGCGGTATGGGATGCCTATACTTAATAGTGATTTTATTCACAGCGCGGCAATCGACACACATGCGCCACGTTCCATCCTTCTTTGGCACCAACAAGACCGATACGGCGCTTTGGTCTCTTCGTATAAAGCCCTTTTCCATGAGTTCGTTGAATTGACGTTGAAGCTCTTTGGTCTCTTCGGGGTTGGTTCGGTATGTCAGCCGATTCGGAAGAACGACTCCGGGAACAAAATCGATTTGGTGCTCGATCCCACGAAGTGGTGGCAACCCACTTGGCACTTCATCCGGAAAAACATCTTTGAAATCCTGCAAATGAGTCAAAACAGAAGAAGGGGGATCTCCGGATAAGTCGTTAGTATTAAACAAATTTTCCTTATACATAAGTACAAGGATCGGTTGTCTTGCCAAAAATGCTTTTCGAACATCACTTGCTTTTGCAAATACATTCAATTTTTCACTCAATTTTTCTTTTTCATCTTTTTCTTTTCTTGCTTTCTTTTCATTCTCTTTTTTTGAATTTTCTTTCTTTTTTTCATTTTTCTTTTCTTTTGTATTTTCGCTCTTTTCTTTTTCTCTCATTTGATCTACGGAAATTTTCAACTTAAGTTGATCCTCATAAACTTGCTTTGGCGTCAATGGGGCTAAGGTTACATTTCTTCCCATATGCTTGAAAGAATATCGATTTGAGTAACCATCGTGCATGACTCGACGATCGAATTGCCATGGACGACCCAATTACAAATGACCCGCGTGCATTAGAACAACATCGCATAGTACTTCATCAGAATATTTTCCAATGGAGAAGGAAACTAGAACTTGCTTTGTCACCTTTAGCTCTCCTCCATCGTTGAGCCATTGAAGTTTGTACGGAGTTGGATGCTTGGTGGTCGGTAGATTTAATTTTTCCACCATTAGAGTGCTCGCCACGTTCGTACAACTTCCTCCATCGATGATGACACTACAAAGCTTTCCTTGTACTTGACAACGAGTATGGAAGATGTTCTCTCGTTGTTGTTCATCGTCGATGCTTTGGATATTTAGGCTCCTTTTGACTACTAGGAGTTCTCCATCAAGGGCGTGTTCCACTTCTTCTTCATTGTCAGAAACGTTTTCGGGCTCATCTTCAAGTTCTTCTTCCTCCGATTCTATTTCTCCATTTACTCGAACCACCATGATGTTACGGTTGGGACATTGACTCGCAATATGGCCTCTTCCAAGGCACTTAAAACACTTAATATCCCTTGAACGATTAGCAAATGAATCGGTTGCCTTACCTTTGCTCGTATCGCCCATAGGTTTGTTTGCTTTGGCAGGCACCATTGACTCTTTGGCACAACTTGGAGGATTAGTTTTACTCGAGCTTTGCCCCCATCTAGTGGTGCTTGGGGTAGGATAGCTTCGTGCGGTACCCTTTCGTTTAAGTTGCTTCTCTACCTTAATGGCCATATGTACCATGTCCACAAACTCGATGTAATGTTGCAATTCCACAACGTTGGCGCTGTCTTGATTGAGACCTGCAAGGAAACGTGCCATCGTTGCTTCACGATCTTCTTGGACATTGGCACGGATCATCGTAATCTCCATCTCTTTGAAATAATCCTCAACACTCCTTGAACCTTGAGTGAGATTTTAAAGTTTTTGACAGAGTTCCTGATACGAGCTCGTTTCGTAAGAAATAACGAGTCGTAATATTTCCCGATCGAAATTAGGTAGTGTCGGCTTTAAAATAAATTCAAGTCTTGGTGTTTAAAATTAAATGGCTTTGGGGAAACAAGGGAGTTTGATGGAGTGTTGTTTGCTGGATATTTCAATGAAAACAAGTCGAACCCTTATTAGCAAATAAGGACCCGGGGCTTAAGGTTTCAAAGAAAGAAAGGATTTGGGATAAAACTGAGACCCTCTATTTAGCAAAATAGGAACCTACGGTATGAAGAACGCCACACCAATGGTGATAAGTTGAACAAAGTCGATTGACGCCACTTGTTGAAGATAAGTCAATTTGAGCTTTGGAGAATAAAGAGAGTGAATTGCCTCACTAAAATGATATTTCATTCAGAAATTTGTCAAAAGTTCTTTTACAAGAAATTGAGCAGCTATTTATAGTCTAATGTCTAGTAGCCGAATGGACATATTCTAGACTTAATTTCTAAGCAAAAATTGAACAAAAATTCAGCTTAAATTCATGTATATGCTTGCATCAAGGTTCGGCTGAATAGAGACCAAGGAAGAGCTTTCAATGGACTTGGAAAAATGGCAGCAGCTACATTCGGCCAATGGAGTTTAATGAGGTCATTCATGAAGCAACTATTGATGAAAAATTACTAGCATTAATTGGCAACTTGAACAGCCATTTAGAAGTGTGAATGGACGGTTTTGAAGAGCCTTGAAGTGTGAACATGGCTGAACCGAATAGACATAGTGTGAACAGCTTTTATACGCCCTTGGGAAGAGAATCGGCCAAGCTTGAAAGGATGAAAAGCTTGATCACTCTTGGCCGAATAGTTGCCTTGAAGAACACCAAAATTAATCAGCTTTTAATGCATTAATTCAGCTGCACATGCATCTTCAAATTCATTGAATCTCCATGCATGAATCTGCCCAATTCATCTCCAAATTCGGCTGCACCTAAAAATAAACATGAACTTAATTAATTTCAAGCAAATTCATCTGAACTAAATTAAAATATAATGTGAACATCCTAAATAACATTGAGACAACTTAAATATTAACAAATCATAACACATAAATTCGGCTAGACAAATTTAAAACATGTAATAATTTAGACAAACTAAATGACATCAAGACATCTTTAATTTAACTAAATCAAGACATATTAAACACTTAAATTAATTAAGACATATTTAAAAGCTGTAATGAAACTTATTTAAATGTTTATTTAAATGGTCTAAATTCCAGCATCAAATTAATTAGCTAGAACGAAATTCAGCTTCAAAGAAGTTGAATATGTTCAGCTCGTTTTTAAACTCCTTGCTATCATTTTCCTCAACTCGTTCCACCATTGCTAAAATAGCATCTTTGAATCGTTTAGCTCTAGCTCGCGTTATTGGACCAATGGGCAGCTTGATGGCTTCTTGTTCGTTCTCTATTTGGTTCGTAGGCAAGCTCACATCAGTTCCCGATGGTAGTAGGAGGGAATGAAATGTCGTCGCATCACGGCCTTCATCTCGGCCCAAGTGGATATTGGCCTTTCCCCATTCCTTCTTCGGCTTATAGTGAGTTGATCCCACCAAATCATGGCGTAATCGGAGAACTCTATGGTCGCCAACTTCACCTTGTTGATCTCGGAATAATTGTGATAATCAAAGACCAATTCAATCTTCTTTTCCCATTCCAAATAGGCTTCCGGATCAGACTTTCCTTGAAAAGACGGAATAGAAAGTTTAATATTCCTTAAGTCGTCATCCATGCGTCTTTGATTCCGATTACCTCGGTTCCTAGGACCTCTTCGTCCTTCACTTATGTTTGACCCTTGATCACTTTCGGCTTCATTCGGATCATATAGGTCGTCTTGATTGATTTCCAAAAGGTCTTGCTCTCTTTGTGGCCCTTGGGGTGTTCGCTCTCGTTGAGTCCTTAATTCAACTAGATCCAATCGTTCGTTAACAGATTCTAATTCACCTCGGATCATGCGTTGGATTTCTCGCAACAAAGCTTGTTAAGCCAAATCCGGCACTCCACCTCCTCCAGGTGCAACGTTTCAGATTGGTTGCCTTCCACCTCCTTCCGCCATATTTTTTTCAAGATTTTGAGACATGAAAATTAAATCCTCACAACAAAACCCTCACAAGAAAGAATAAACACTCCTCTCGTGTTTCACTCAATTTAGGCTTTTAACTTGATGTAACTCCCGTGCCTTTTTCCACTCAATTTCCTCTCATGATTTTGTAGGAGACTCGATGTGAAAAAATCTTAGTCTAGAGGGTCGGCTTCAAATTGGTTCACAAGGGCTTGATGTTAGGTTACGGGTAGGCCAAAAGAAACAAGAAAGGCTTTAGGATAAGTGTGGCGTAGAGAAAAGAAGATGAGTAGAAGAGAATACCAAACTTACAAACTTGAAGCACTTTTTTAATTTTTAACACTTGAATCACAACACTTTTTTTTAATTCACGAATTTTTTTAATTTCTATTCACTTTTTTTTATTTCAGATTTTTTTTTGAACTTTCTTTTATTTCGGAATGTCTTTGGGTGCTCGTACTTCTCGTTTAACTAGCTCTGATACTAAATGATATGACCTCGGTTTAGTATTTGAGTCCGAGTCGTTTAGTTCCCAATCGTAAAAGAAGAAGTATAATTAGAAAGAAGAAAATAGAATATAATTGAGTTCAAAAAAGTAAAGTAAGTTTGTGCAAAGATGGATGTGGATTTGGTTTAAGTCGAAATGGTATGAATTAGAAGAGTTGAGTTCGGTTTAGAGTCAATTAAGAATTGGTATTTGGAAATTGGTACGAAATGGTAAGGGATTTGGTACGGAATGGTAATAGTTCAAAAAGGTCAAGAATGAACCAACACTAAAGAGAAGTGTCGACCCGAAACTTATAGGACCTAAATGAGTTGGAAATGGTTGATAAGGACCTTGACCCGATACTTTGGAAAGTATGAACCAAAGGTATCAAGGGTGAACGCCACACTCAGGTTTAGGGAGTGATAAGTTCAATAAAAGACTTGGAAAGACGCCACTAGTAGCTAGATAAGTCTTACGAGTCTCGAACGAAATTTGAGAGAAAAGGCCTCACAAATTCGGCAGCAATTCGTTAAAAAAAAGTGTCAAAAGTCCTTTACAAAGTAAAAAATTCAGCTATTTATAATAAGCTCCTAAGCTAGCCGAATGGTCTCTTACAATCCTTAAAGATTAAGCAAATATACCACTTAAATGAACTAGCTAGATTCGGCTGAACTTGGCAAGCTTCTAGAATTCACATTGAACCTTGGTCAACTTTGAATGGTGCATGGAGGAGTTAGGTTCGGTCAATGTACATAAATGAGCTCATTTAAATTGTAACTTCTGCTGAAAAGTGACCAGCCATTAAGAGGGATTTGAACGGCCACATGAAGTGTGAACACTCGGTTTCGAAAAGTCCTCAAGTGTGAACATTCCAAACCGAAAAGCCAAGAGTGTGAACTTCAAGTGTGAACGGCATTATGCTGGTTCTTGAATCATTTAAAATCAGCTGAACATTCTTCATGCATGTATCGCCACATTCATTGAATCTATTGTGCATGCACCTAGCTTAAATGCTTCCATCCACATTCGGCCAACCTACACAACATGAACAAATGAATTTAGTTAAATCTATATTCAGCTGAATCATATTAGAACATAATCTAGACAACTTAAATCCTTACAATTTAAGACAAACGCAATTAATTAAGCTAAAGCTAATTAATTCGGTTTGGACAAGACAACTTAAAAACATGTAATAAGAAATATTTATAAGCTGTAGGAATTAAATTGACTTAATAACATGTAAGAAACACAATTAATCATGCATAATTAAGTTCGTCTAGATTTAAGCCAATTAAACAACAAAAATTAATTGAACTGAAATTGAGCTGATCCAAGCTCATTGAGCTAAAATGGAGCTTAATTCAGCTAGTAAAAAAGTGCACGGAAGGCTCATCGAGTTGGTCCAAGCTTCATCAATGTGTCCAACCAAAATCTCGCCCCAAACTTTATCTACTAAGGCCGAAACAGCCTCCTTGAATTGTTTGGCTCGGGATCGAGTGATGGGGCCTTGGGGCAACTCCAGAGGCTCCTTGTTCGAGCTAGGTAGGACTTGAGGCGTGGCCGTATCAATAATTAGGGTTTTTTTAGTTTTCCTAATAGGGTTAGAAAAATAGTTAGGAGGCCTATTTATATGGCTTGGCCAGCCACCCTTCAAAAACATTACAATTACATTGAAAATTTTAGATTTGCATTCAGTGAAAATTCTCTTTGAGTTCTTCAAGAATTTTCTCTTGAGTTTTCTTTAGAAGTAGTTTTAAAAGTCTCTTTGATTGTGGTAGCCATCTTCAGCCTTCTTTTTGCCATTGATCTTCATTAGAGGGGAGATTAGAGCCGTTTGAAGGGAGTTGTGAAATCTTTCGGGATTTCAAGGCTTCTTAGGACTTTATTTTATTTGCTTGCTGTTCAATCTTTCTTTTAAATTCTGTTTGTGCCGATTTATTATTTTAGCTTCTTAAATCTTCTTGTTGCGTTTCCAGCCCTCTTCAACATTAAAGAACTGGTCGGCCCCTTTTCTTGGCAGCAAAGATCGAACAAAAATCCATCTTTTTCGTAGATCTTGCCGTTACTTCCTCTCTATTCTGTTCAAAAATTCAGTTGCTGGAATTTGGGGAAACTATCTTGCTGGTTCAATTTGGGCAGAATCGCAATCTTCTTGAGCATCAAGAATCGATTTTGATTCATCAATCTTTCTTTTCTCTTGCTGCCCCAAACCCTAGCTTTCTATTTAATCTGATTGTTTTCTTTAATCTAATTTTTAATTTGTTTTCTTTTGGTGCTGATAGGTTCGGCTGTTAGGGGGGATTCTCTATAAGCTCAAATCAGTTCTTGGTTTCCAAAAATTGACATCTTTTGGGGTGTTTTAATGCTTGCTGCAAATTAATTGAATTGGGGATTTTTGTTTTCAGATATGATTGGATCTAATTTTAATTCTCTGTTTCGTTTTCAGATCTGATCGTCTAGAGCTTCGTAGGAGTTTTCTCGTGACTTGGCAACTCGATCTTGGTTCGCGCGCAACCTTCTATCACCACGTGTCTATAGCTCTCGTTGGATTTTCCTGTGACTTGACAAGCTCGATCTTGGTCCGCGCGCAATCCTCTATCACTTCTCTTGGGGTAAAGAACAATAAGATGCCTTTCTAAAAATAAAAGATTATTAGACAAAAGTGCCTGTTTTAGCATTACCTGATTTTGATAAAATGTTTGAAATTGAATGTGATGCTTCTAGATTAGGTATAGGTGCTATTTTGTCACAGGAAAAGAGGCCCGTTGCATATTTCAATGAGAAACTTAGCGGAGTAACGTTGAATTATCCTGTCTATGACAAGGAAATGTACACACTGATCTGGGCTCTGGAGATGTGGCAGCATTATATGTTGCCTAAAGAGTTTGTCATCCACACTGACCATGAGGCTTTGCGGTATTACAGGTCAGCATAAATTAAATAAACAGCATGCTAAATGGGTTGAATTTTCGGAATCTTTTCCTTATGTCATTCGTTACAAAAAGGGAAAAGACAATGTCGTTGCTGATGTATTATCACGTAGATATACCCTTTTGAGTTACCTTGATTCATAGTTGATTGGATTTGCATATATTAGAGAATTATATTCTGATCTTGATTTTAGAGAAGAGTATAATGCTTGTGATAAAGGGTTACGCGCGGACCAAGATCGAGTTGTCAAGTCACGGGAAACTCCTACGAAGAACGCTAAACACTTGGATCTGAAACGAAGCAGAAAGATCAAATCTTAGAATTTCCAGATCTGGAATAAAAACTCTAAAACTGCAAAGAATAAACCAAGAATCGAAACACTTTGATACAAGTCACAAAGGCCCAATTCGAGCTCAGGAACATGATGGGCTCAAATTACCACAAGGCCCAATAATGAGGTTAAAGGCCAGATAAATGCGTTCAAAACTAGATGGAACCATGATAGAGGGTTGCGCACGGGCCAAGATCGAGTTGCCAAGTCACGAGAAACTCCTACGAAAACCCTAGACGAACAGATCTGAAAAGCAAACAAAGAATAAGATTAAAACGAATCAGATCTGAAATTAAAAATCCCCAAATGAGTAAAGAATCAAATTGAGAATAGAAATAAGTATTAATAAGGATTCTTGAAACCCTAAAGGAGATTGCGATTCTGCCCAATTGATCACCAAGATAGTTTTCCCTAAATTTTGACAATCCGATTTCACCTAAAAATAGTATGGAAGAACCCTAGAAATTGGGGATTTTTTTGGGCTGATTCCTTAAGATAGAAAAATGCTGAAAACACAATAAAAATAGAAAATAAATTAGATAAAGATTCAGCACAGGCAGAAATAAAGAAAGAATTGACAAGAAGAAATTAAAAGATAAGTCCTAAGAAGCCTTGAAATCCGAAAGATCTCACAACTCCTTCAAACGGCTCTAATCTCCTCCAAAGAATATCAATGGCAAGAAGAAGGTTGAAGATGGCTCCACAATCAAAAGATTGTTAAAACAACTTCTAAAGAAAACTCAAGAGAAAATTCTTGGAGAACTCAAAGAGAATTTTCACTCAAATCAAATCTGAAATTTTCAATGTAATTGTAATGTAATGTAGGGTGGCTGGACAAGCCATATAAATAGGCCTTTCAAATGTTTTCCTAATCTAATTAGAAAACTAAAACTAAAACTAAAAAAAACTCCTAATTATTTTAATATGGAAATTCGGCCAAGGGTCTTTTATTTGGGACTCTTGGACTGAATATAAAAATTTAAACTAAGTAAAATAAATAAATAAATAAAACTTTACAACTTGGGCCACTTTGACAATTTGACCTGATTTTCAACTAATTATGGGTGGATTTCTTGATTGGGCTTGGAATCTTCTTATTGGGCCTTGCCCTCAAGAATTTGGGCTTGTGATCCATCTCCTACCGAAATTGAATCGTTGATGCTCGTAACGAAAATCCAATGCGCTTTGGCTGCAAGATTTGGTTTCTTGGACCAAGATTCCCAATATTTGAAATCTTGATTTTCCCTTTCTTTTGTGTACGCATCTAAGGCCTTGCTAACAAACTCCTGGATGGTCCCATTTAGTTTGGAACGCATTTGTCGGGCCTTTGATCTCGTATCAAACCATTTAATAATTTATTAGCAAGGCCTTAGATGCGTACACGAGGGAAAAAAATCAAGATTCACTTTCTTGTTTTCAAGAAAATCAAGAAACCGAATCTTGGTCCAAGTTTGCTGTTTGGAGTGATTTCAAGAATCAAGAAATCAAGATTTCAAATCTTGGAAGTCTTGGTCCAAGAAACTGAATCTTGCAGCTAAGGCTGATACACCCCGACCTCGGTGATGAGAGTCGAGTCGTTGATGTGCCCGATCGTGAATTGGAGTAATATTAAGGTTTGTCGAAGATAGGTTAAGAAAGAAGAGATAAAGGCTCAAATTTAGTTCAAAAGAGATTAAGGAATGGATTGAGGTTGATAGGTGAACGAAAACCAAGTATTCAAGTTGAACCAACACAATATAAGTGTGTTAAGCCGGGACTTATAGGAATACTTAGGTAGGTTAAATGTTGTATGGATGGAGAACGAATAAAATGGAACCTCGACCCCCTATCAAAGATGATAGCAACCTCGGTATAATTTGAACGCCACACTTTGGGTGCAAAGTGATAAGTTCAGAAAAGAAAGACGGGTTGACGCCATAAGGGTTACTTGATAAGTCAGACGGGTCTTTGGAGAACAATGAGAGTTGAAAACAAACTCACAAAGTAATCAGATTTCATATAAGGTTCAAAAGCATATTGTCTAACCCCAAAATGATTACAAAACAACTATTTATACTAATATTAAATGTCAAGCCGAATGGTCACAAAAGGTAGATAAATGGGCAGCTTATAGATGGTGTTAACTCAACTGGAAACATTCATGGAACGTCTTCAATGCTTGGCTGACCATTGAGCTACACGAACAGCTTTGAAAGGTGTCTTTGATGCGCACGAAGAGCCTTGAACTGAAAAAGGCATGCCAGGTTCGGCCAAGGTCTTTTATGAGCCTTGAAAAGGGCTGCTTTGGTCAGCTAATTAATCTTGAAAATTATTGATTAACTTGGGCTCATCAATAGTCATAGAATGTGAACACAAGGAGCTGATCGGCCAAAGGAGTGTGAATAGACAGAATTGAAGGGTCTTCAACTGGTGGGGTTTTAAAAAAAATGCATCGGTGGCTGAATAGTCAGTTTGGAAAAGGTACAACAGCAGCCACCTCTTTTAATGCCGACCCAAGTCCCATGCACTTATTTAATTCATGATACGAACTCGTCTCGTGATGTTTTGAGTCGTATGTGTTGCCCAATCGTGAATTGAGTAAGGATGGATTCGTTTCGGTTTTAAAATGAAACAAAATAGAGATAATGGCTTCAAACAAAGGTAATAAACAAAATAAAGAGGAAACAATAACAAATTAATTGGCTAAGACTGAAAATGAACCAACAATAACGAATTGTTGACCCGAATCTCAAAATGGTCTTTAGGTGTTTTTCGGTTAAAGGAAACAGGAAAGGAACCTTGACCCACTATCAACTATGATAGGAACCAAAGGTATATTGAACGCCACACCAAAGGTGATAAGTTCAGCAACAAAGAATAGATGGACGCCACAAGCTATGCTTGATAAGTCAAATCAATTCCGAAAGAACAAAGAGAATTGGATAGCTCACAATTCAAATATTTCATCTATATTCAGCAAAAAAGTTCCTCCCCTCTATGGCTGATTACATCTATTTATAATGATACGAGCTCGTTTCGTATGAAATAACGAGTCGTAATATTTCCTGATCGAAATTAGGTAGTGTCGGCCTTGAAATAAATTCAAGTCTTGGTGTTTAAAATTAAATGGCTTTGGGAAACAAGGGAGTTTGATGGAGTGTTGTTTGCTGGATATTTCAATGAAAACAAGTCGAACCCTTATTAGCAAATAAGGACCCAGGGCTTAAGGTTTCAAAGAAAGAAAGGATTTGGGATAAAACTGAGACCCTCTATTTAGCAAAATAGGAACCTATGGTATGAAGAACGCCACACCAATGGTGATAAGTTCGAAACAAAGTCAGATTGACGCCACTTGTTGAAGATAAGTCAATTTGAGCTTTGGAGAATAAAGAGAGTGAATTGCCTCACTAAAATGATATTTCATTCAGAAATTTGTCAAAAGTCCTTTTACAAGAAATTGAGCAACTATTTATAGTCTAATGTCTAGTAGCCGAATGGACATATTCTAGACTTAATTTCTAAGCAAAATTGAACAAAATTCAGCTTAAATTCATGTATATGCTTGCATCAAGGTTCGGCTGAATAGAGACTAAGGAAGAGCTTTCAATGGACTTGGAAAAATGGCAGCAGCTACATTCGGCCAATGGAGTTTAATGAGGTCATTCATGAAGCAACTATTGATGAAAAATTACCAGCATTAATTGGCAACTTGAACAGCCATTTAGAAGTGTGAATGGACGGTTTTGAAGAGCCTTGAAGTGTGAACATGGCTGAACCGAATAGACATAGTGTGAACAGCTTTTATACGCCCTTGGGAAGAGAATCGGCCAAGCTTGAAAGGATGAAAAGCTTGATCACTCTTGGCCGAATAGTTGCCTTGAAGAACACCAAAATTAATCAGCTTTTAATGCATTAATTCAGCTGCACATGCATCTTCAAATTCATTGAATCTCCATGCATGAATCTGCCCAATTCATCTCCAAATTCGGTTGCACCTAAAAATAAACATGAACTTAATTAATTTCAAGCAAATTCATCTGAACTAAATTAAAATATAATGTGAACATCCTAAATAACATTGAGACAACTTAAATATTAACAAATCATAACACATAAATTGCTAGACAAATTTAAAACATGTAATAATTTAGACAAACTAAATGACATCAAGACATCTTTAATTTAACTAAATCAAGACATATTAAACACTTAAATTAATTTAAGACATATTTAAAAGCTGTAATGAAACTTATTTAAATGTTTATTTAAATGGTCTAAATTCCAAAGATCAAATTAATTAGCTAGAACGAAATTCACTTCAAAGAAGTTGAATATGTTCACTCGTTTTAAACTCCTTGCTATCATTTTCCTCAACCTGCTCCACCATTGCTAAAATAGCATCTTTGAATCGTTTAGCTCTAGCTCGCGTTATTGGACCAATGGGCAGCTTGATGGCTTCTTGTTCGTTCTCCATTTGGTTCGTAGGCAAGCTCACATCATTCCCCTCCTCTTCAGAACGATTTGCCCTCAAATCGGAATCTGCATCAAACGGAGACAAATCAGAAACGTTAAAAGTCGCGCTAACATTATATTCACCAGGCAAGTCCAATTTATAGGAGTTATCGTTAATTCGCTCAAGGACTTGAAACGGTCCATCCCCTCTCGGAAGAAGTTTGGATCGCCTTTGCATAGGAAATCTCTCCTTGCGCATATGCAACCAAACCCAATCTCCCGGTTCGAACACAACTCGCCTACGACCCTTGTTAGCATGTTGCTCATAGTTCTTGGTCGTGGCCTCAATATTGTCTCGAACTTGTTGGTGCAATTGCTTGACGAAATTAGCTTTGCGCTTCCCATCTACATGAACAAGTTGATTAGAAGGCAATGGCAATAAATCAAGTGGAGTTAATGGATTGAAACCATAGACAATTTCAAAAGGAGAAAATTTGGTAGCTGAATGAACAGCTCGATTATACGCAAACTCCACATGTGGTAAGCATTCTTCCCAAGCCTTCAAATTCTTCCGAATAATAGCTCGAAGCAATGTAGACAGAATCCGGTTGACCACTTCGGTTTGGCCGTCCGTTTGCGGATGGCAAGTGGTTGAAAACAACAACTTCGTTCCAAGACGCCCCATAGTATCCTCCAAAAATGGCTAAGGAATTTTGCGTCTCGGTCGGACACGATCGTTCTAGGCATGCCATGCAACCTGACCACCTCTTTGAAAAATAAGTTAGCAATATTAACGGCATCATCAGTTTTATGACATGCTATAAAATGGGCCATTTTTGAGAACCTATCTACAACCACAAATATTGAATCTTGACCATTCTTACTCCTTGGTAAACCTAGCACGAAATCCATTGAGATATCGGACCAAGGGGTTTCGGGGATGGGCAATGGTTTATACAACCCGTGGGGCTTTATTCGCGACTTAGCCCGTTTGCACGCAATGCATCGATTACAAAATCGTTCGACATCTCGTCGCATCTTAGGCCAAAAGAAATGTTCGTGGAGTGTAGCTAATGTCTTAGCGACACCAAAGTGCCCCATTAATCCTCCGCTATGGGCTTCTTCGATCAACACTTCTCGTACGGAACCTTGGGGTATACAAAGCTTTCCTTCTCGGAATAAGTACCCATCATGTCGATAGTACTTCTCGTAGGCTCCCTTTGCACATAATCTAAAGAATTCACCAAAGTCAGCATCGTTGACATATAAATCTTTAAGAAATACAAACCCCATTAACTTAGCATCCAAAATATTTAGCAACGCATACCTTCGAGATAGTGCATCAGCCACTACATTTTCCTTACCTTTCTTATATTTAATAACGTAGGGAAAAGATTCGAGAAATTCTACCCACTTAGCGTGCCGCTTATTCAACTTGTGTTGCCCCTTTAAATACTTCAAGGACTCATGATCGGTGTGTATGACAAATTCCTTGGGCCAAAGATAGTGTTGCCACGTTTCTAAGGCTCGGATCAACGAATAGAGCTCCTTGTCATATGTTGGATAGTTTAAGACAGCACCATTGAGTTTCTCGCTAAAATAGGCAATAGGACGACCATCTTGCATCAACACGGCTCAATGCCTAAACACGATGCATCACATTCTAACTCGAAAGTTTTATCAAAGTTAGGCAAAGCTAATAACGGTGCATGAGTTAGACAATCTTTAATTTTCAAAAAGGATTTTTCTTGTTCCTCTCCCCAAATGAAGTTGGAATTCTTACGAATAACCCCGGTTAAAGGTGCGGCTAAGGTGCTGAAATTTGGCACGAATCGACAGTAAAAACTTGCTAGTCCATGGAAACTTCGAACTTGGGAGACATTCGTCGGATGGGGCCATTCTTGGATCGCTTTGATCTTCTCTTGATCGACTTCAAGACCCTCCGAGCTAACAACAAAACCTAAAAACACAACCTTGTTAGTGCAGAAATCACATTTCTTCAAATTAGCATACAAGGTTTCTTTTCTCAATACTTCCAAAACAGATTTTAAATGTAAAACATGTTCATCCAAATTTTACTATAGATCAATATATCGTCAAGTATACTACATAAAATCTACCAATAAAAGGTCTTAAAACGTGATTCATAAGCCTCATGAATGTGCTTGGGGCGTTCGTTAAGCCAAATGGCATAACGAGCCATTCGTAAAGCCCATGCTTCGTTTTAAACGCAGTCTTCCACTCATCTCCCTCACGCATCCGTATTTGGTGATAACCGCTCTTAAGGTCAATTTTTGAAAATAAACTCGCGCCACTTAGCTCGTCAAGCATATCATTCAATCGTGGTATAGGATGACGATACTTGATAGTTATTTTGTTTATAGCACGGCAGTCCACGCACATCCTCCACGTTCCATCCTTCTTCGGAACTAGTAAAACAGGCACGGCGCATGGACTAAGGCTTTCACGCACATAGCCCTTTTCAAGGAGCTCATTTACTTGCTTTTGTAATTCTTTCGTCTCTTGAGATTGCTCCAAGATGGTGTCGATTTGGAATTGCGGCTCCGACAAGATTGATTTGGTGTTCAATTCCACGAATAGGTGGTAACCCACTCGGGATTTCTTCCGGGAATACGTCTTGAAATTCCTGCAACACAGACAAAACAGAAGAAGGCAATTTGTCATCAAATTCGTTAGTGCCAAGCAAGCTCTCCTTGTATAAAAGAACCAACAATGGTTGTTTCAATAGCATCGATTTTCGAACTTCCCTCTCTTTTACAAACAAATTCTTTTTTTCAATCTCATCACTCATTTCTTTTTCTTTTGAATCACTCTCTTTTTTATCACTCATCTTTTGTTTTCTTCTTTTCTTCACTCTTTTCTTTATTCTTTTCATTTTTTGCTCTCTCTCGATTTCTTTTGATTTTCAATCGAACTCCTCATTTTGAGTTGATCTTCGTACACTTGTTTGGTGATAACGAGCTAGAGTCACCATTCGTCCCATATGTTTCAAAGAGAACCGATTGGTGTATCCATCATGGATTGCTCGCTTGTCGAATTGCCACGGGCGTCCCAAAAGAAGATGCCCCGCATACATCGGCACAACGTCACACAATACTTCATCTTGATATTTTCCAATTGTGAACGAGATAAGGACTTGCTTTGTTACCTTCAATTCTCCACCATCGTTAAGCCATTGGAGTTTATACGGATGGGGATGTTTGGTGGTGGCCAATCCGAGTTTCTCCACCATCAACGTACTAGCCACATTTGTACAACTTCCCCCATCGATTATCACGCAACAAATCTTACCTTGCACTTGACATCGCGTATGGAAGATGTTTTCGCGTTGTTGATCATTTTCGACACCTTGCAAAGTAAGGCTTCTTTTCACAACCAAGATTTCTCCATTCTCGGCTTGTTCGATGTCTTCCTCTTCTTTGACTTGTTCAACAGCCTCGTTCTCTTGTTCACTTTCGGATTCAATTTCACCATCATCTCGAACAAACATCGCATTCCGGTTCGGACATTGGCTTGCGATGTGGCCCCTTCCAAGACATTTGAAGCATTTTATGTCTCGGGATCTATTTGGTTGAGCATCCATCTTTCCTTTACTCGATTCGGCAATCGATTTGTTGAACTTGGTGGCACCACTTACTTCTTTATTCCGACTTGGCATATCTCGTTCGTTGGTCCCTTGCCCCCACCTAGTCATCGAAGAAGTGTTAGGGAAAGAACGGGACGTACCTTTTCTTTTTAATTGTTTTTCAACCTTTATGGCCATATGGACCATATCAATGACTTCAACATAGTGGTGTAGCTCCACAATATTTGCGATTTCACGATTAAGGCCGGTGAGAAATCGAGCCATGGTGGCTTCTCGATCTTCTTCCACATCGGCGCGAATCATGGCCACTTCCATTTCCTTGTAGTAATCCTCCACGCTTCGTTGGCCTTGAGTTAAACTTTGAAGCTTTTGATACAATTCCCGGTGGTAATAGGCAGGAATAAATCGCTTTCTCATAATCGCCTTCATTTTCGCCCATGTAGACACGGGACGTTCTCCATTGCGTCTTGACTCAACGAGTTGATCCCACCATATTATGGCATAGTCGGAGAATTCTATAGCACTAACTTCACCTTCTTGCTTTCCGAGTAATTGTGGCACTCGAAAACTAACTCCACCTTCTTCTCCCATTCAAGATAGGCCTCGGGATCCGACCTTCCTTGAAAAGGTGAATCGCCATTTTAATGTTTTTAAATCATCATCGGTCCTCTCTCGATCTCTTGGTCCCCGTGCTCGTTGGCCTTGTCGCCTTGCACTTTGTCACGAAGCTCGATCACTTTCAACGTCACTTGCTTCATATAGATCATTTGCATGTTGCCATGGACGTTCTCGCTCTCTTCTCGGAATAGGAGGGGTGTTCGCACGTTGCCTTCGTTCCTCCATTTGTTCCATTCGTTCATGAAGGGAATCGAATTGAGGTTGGAACAAACGAGAAATTTCTCGCACGATTGCTTGAACTTGTAGATCGGGCACTCCGCCTCTGGGAACGTTTCTCCTTGGTTGAAGATTAACTCCTCCACCAACGGCATTCGAGGCTCCTCCACTTGTAGCTCGTCGTTCCGGGCTCCTAGACATGATGATTAAAATTAAGAAATTATCCTCACCACAAAAACCTCACAATTTTTCTCACAAGAAAAGAATTCACTCCTCTCGTGTTTCACTCTATTTCCGGCTTTTATCTTGATGTACTCTCTTGCCTTTTACCTCTCAAATCCAATTCTCGATATTCTGAAAAGCTACTTAGATTTATCCACACTTGTGGGTCGGCTTCAAGGGCCTAAACAAAGGAATATGATATGGTTTAGGTAGGCTCGAAAGAAAAGAATGGTTTGAAGATGTGGCGTATATATAAATTTTTTTTTAAACAGCGTGAAATTTCACTAAGATGGATATAAAGGAGTGTAGAAAGTGATTTTGGGAAAATTTTTGTTGAAGTGTTTCCAGACTCTTTTTTTTACGGATCTTTCACGTCTTTTCGTCCGCACCTAGACCGCATGCAATATTTTTTTTTCAATTTTTTTCTTTTCGATTTTTTTTGATTTTTTTCGAAAACTACAATTTACGTACCTAAATTAACCAGCTCTGATACCAACTGATACGAGCTCGTTTCGTATGAAATAACGAGTCGTAATATTTCCCGATCGAAATTAGGTAGTGTCGGCCTTGAAATAAATTCAAGTCTTGGTGTTTAAAATTAAATGGCTTTGGGAAACAAGGGAGTTTGATGGAGTGTTGTTTGCTGGATATTTCAATGAAAACAAGTCGAACCCTTATTAGCAAATAAGGACCCGAGGCTTAAGGTTTCAAAGAAAGAAAGGATTTGGGATAAAACCGAGACCCTCTATTTAGCAAAATAGGAACCTACAGTATGAAGAACGCTACACCAATGGTGATAAGTTCGAAACAAAGTCAGATTGATGCCACTTGTTGAAGATAAGTCAATTTGAGCTTTGGAGAATAAAGAGAGTGAATTGCCTCACTAAAATGATATTTCATTTAGAAATTTGTCAAAAGTCCTTTTACAAGAAATTGAGCAACTATTTATAGTCTAATGTCTAGTAGCCGAATGGACATATTCTAGACTTAATTTCTAAGCAAAAATTGAACAAAAATTCAGCTTAAATTCATGTATATGCTTGCATCAAGGTTCGGCTGAATAAAGACCAAGGAAGAGCTTTCAATGGACTTGGAAAAATGGCAGCAGCTACATTCGGCCAATGGAGTTTAATGAGGTCATTCATGAAGCAACTATTGATGAAAAATTACCAGCATTAATTGGCAACTTGAACAGCCATTTAGAAGTGTGAATGGACGGTTTTGAAGAGCCTTGAAGTGTGAACATGGCTGAACCGAATAGACATAGTGTGAACAACTTTTATACGCCCTTGGGAAGAGAATCGGCCAAGCTTGAAAGGATGAAAAGCTTGATCACTCTTGGTCGAATAGTTGCCTTGAAGAACACCAAAATTAATCACTTTTAATGCATTAATTCAATTGCACATGCATCTTCAAATTCATTGAATCTCCATGCATGAATCGCCCAATTCATCTCCAAATTAATTTGCACCTAAAATAAACATGAACTTAATTAATTTCAAGCAAATTCATCTGAACTAAATTAAAATATAATGTGAACATCCTAAATAACATTGAGACAACTTAAATATTAACAAATCATAACACATAAATTCGGCTAGACAAATTTAAAACATGTAATAATTTAGACAAACTAAATGACATCAAGACATCTTTAATTTAACTAAATCAAGACATATTAAACACTTAAATTAATTTAAGACATATTTAAAAGCTGTAATGAAACTTATTTAAATGTTTATTTAAATGGTCTAAATTCCAGCATCAAATTAATTAGCTAGAACGAAATTCAGCTTCAAAGAAGTTGAATATGTTCAGCTCGTTTTTAAAGTCCTTGCTATCATTTTCCTCAACCCGTTCCACTATTGCTAAAATAGCATCTTTGAATCGTTTAGCTCTAGCTCGCGTTATTGGACCAATGGGCAGCTTGATGGCTTCTTGTTCGTTCTCCATTTGGTTCGTAGGCAAGCTCACATCATATAATGCTAGAACAAGGTAACCGAATGGTCAAAAACATCCACTTAATGTGCCATAAAAAACTGATGTCTTTTCTTATTCTTTGAACCAAATAACTCCTTCCATAAAATCACTTTAATTCAGCTGATTTGAATGTCTTTAATGGCTTAGAAAATGACTCTTGAGTTGTCCTTGGCTAGTTGAATAGTCACCATCTTGATACGACCATGCCCCGGGCACATTTTTCGATCAGCTCCATAAGTATTTCTTGCATACCCATGCGAGCTAAATTAGCTCAATTGCATCTCACTGAGCTTTGTTTAGCTCGTTTCCAGCTCAATGGGATCGTTTTGCTCAATTTGAGTTTATTTTAATTCTTATAATTTCATTTGCTGAAATAAATTGAATAAGTTAGTTTATTTATTTAATTCAGCTCAAATAAGTGTTACTAAATTAATATGTTTAAATCTGAACATCTTTAATAATTTTTTAGTTTAATTGATTGTGTTTTATTTATTACATCTATTTAATATGCTGAATTTATTAATGTTTTTTTTTATTAGTTTCAGCCGAATTAAAGAGTAGTATTAAATGTGTCTTAAGTTCATTAAAAGTGACGAATTTATTGTTGTTTTTTTATTGTCCAGCTGAATTTAATATGTTAATTAACTTGTTTGTTCATGCATGAGTTAATTATGTATTAAAGGAGGCCGCCAAATTTAATGAGGTTTAATTTATGTCTTGACCGAATTTATTTTGTGTCTGCAGGTAATTAATTCAGCTGGAAACAACTACTTAATGGCAAAGGAGACATGCATTTAAGTTGCTGTTCTACATGCAAGAAATGACATTTAAAGGGAAGCAAAGACATGAATTAAATCAGCAGCAATAAAGGAGGTGTTGGCCGAATTTAATGTAAAGCATAGACATGTATTTAAGGTGCTGTTGGGCATGCAAGAGTCGGCCATTCAATGAGATCTTGGAATGCATTAAAGTGGCTGGCGAATTCAATGTGCAGTGAGAACATGTTCTAAAGGAGTTGTCCAGCATGCAAGGGACGTCCATTAATTAGCTGCTGAAAAGAGAATACATGAAGCATTAAAAGTGCTATTTTCGTGAACATCAAAGGGCTGCTGGTTGGTATTTTCAAGTAGCCATTCGGCCAACAACATGCTTGGCGTTTCCTCTCTTCAAGGCTGAACTTTACACTACCCAAAGAAGCTGTTTTGTGTGCCAAGACATCACTAATGCTGCTGCTGATCATTAGGATTCTCAAGGCTGATTTAATGAAGAGAATTTAAGTCATTATCTACTAAAACGTTGAACTCTTCCAGCCTAAGAAATCAACTCATTTATTCAGCTGAATTGGGACTTTAAGTTGCTGCCCATTACCGCTTCCAAGGCCTAGAATATTTCAAAAAGCATTGAGCTTAGTTATTAAGATATTTCAGCTTATTAATTTAGCTCAATTAAATCTGTTATTGTGACTATTCGGTTGGGCACTTCTTAGACTATAAATAGTTTGTTTTGTAATCGTTTTTTAGACAATATACTTTTGAATTATATATGAATTCTTATTACTTTGTGAGTTTATTTTCAACTCTCATTGTTCTCCAAAGACTCGTCGACTTATCAAGCAACCCTTGTGGCGTCAACCGTCTTCTATTCGAACTTATCACTTTGCACCCAAAGTGTGGCGTTCAAATTATACCGAGGTTCCTATCATCTTTGATAGCGGGTCGAAGGTTCTATTTTATTCATTTTCCATCCATACACCATTTGGCCTATCTAAGTATTCCTATAAGTGCCGGGTTAACACACTTATATTGTGTTGGTTCAACTTGAATACTTGGATTTCATTCACATATCAACCTCAATACATTCCATCACCCTTTTTGAACCAATTTGAGCCTTTATCTCTTGTTTCTTAACCTATTTTTGACAAACCTTAATATTACTCCAATTCACGATCGGGCACATCAACGACTCGACTCTCCTTCCCGAGCTGGGGTCGTATCACATCTCTTAACCTGCTCCTTAATGACATTCAAAGGCTTGATTAATTTCTCTTGAAAGCTCCAAAAACGGCTGGAAGTGGAAGAGTTGCTGCTGAATTTTAAAGGGCATAAAATGCTCTTTAAAAACTCCTTTAATGATTTTTAAGCTCCCTTTATAACAGCCCCTTTAATTGTAACTCAAAAGAACTTGAACAGCCACTTAATTAAATGTGTAACAGCCTTGAATTGTAACCACTATAAGCTAAAAAGTCACCTGCAATAAACACATTAAAATGAGTTTATTAAACAAATGAAAACACTTATTTATCATAACAAACATTAAACTTACTTAAATAAATGAACTAAAACATATATGCAATAATTATTCCAACAACTAGTTTAATTAAAGAAGCATAATTTAAAAAACTTAATTTATGCAACAATAAATAATCCTAGGAACTAGATCAATTAAGAACAACACTTATTAAATAAAGTTCAACAAAACACTTATTAATTAAAACTAAGATGAGTTGAATAAATGTCCAGCAACTCATTTATTAAACTAAGATGCTAAAATGCATGGTTTTGAAATGCAAATTTAACTAACATGAAAGTTACATAATTAAACTAACTTGACTTAATTTAATGATGCAAACTTAACTAACATGAAAGTTACATAATGCATGACTTTATTAAATGCGAACACATATTAATGATGTGCAAACTATGACATAATTAAAAACACAAACTAAAATAACTAAAAATTAATGAATCAAAGTCCTTATTTTCCAGTAGCCAAATTGACAAACTAAAATTAAAAACTTCATTTTGCACTTGGGCCCCTCGAGTTTGGACCAATCTCGATAGCATCGAGTTGTGTCGTAACATGATGCGACCGGGATCGCATCAATTCGGTAGCTTGGAAAAGTGCAGAAGTGCATTAATGGACGTCCCTTGCATGCTGGACAACTCCCTTAATACATGTCTTGCTGTTCATTAAATTCGGCCAACATGCCTCATTTAAATGCTGTCCCATGTCGATGTACCTGCACCCATTAAAATTCAGCGTTTAGTTCACGTTTTTAGACACATTAAAAATGGTCAACAGACATATTAAATTTGGCAGCCACAATTAACTTCAGCTGGACACCATTTAAGACATCATTAAATTCGTTGTAGCAAGACAAATTAAATGATGTAATGACAATTAAATTTAGCTGGAAAATAATCAATAAATTCGGCAACCTAAGGTACATTTAATTCAGCAGCCTAGACAAGTTAATTAAATTTGGCTGAACATTAAATAACAGCTTAGGCATAATAAATCAGCAGTAAGACACATTCATTAATTGTAATAAGACAAACACATTTATGCTATGTAATAATTAAAACAAATTAAACATGCATTAAACAAACATAATTAAAATGTTCAGATTTCTTAATTAAATACTTAGTAATTATTTAAGCTAAAATAACTAACTCAACTAATTAATTTATTCCAGCAAATTAAATTAAATGAGCTAGAGAGCTAACAACGAGATCAATGAGCTGACTTGAGCTTGAATGAACTAGAAATGAGCTTCATCTTGCACTTGGGGCCCTCGTGTTTAGGCCAATCTCGACGACGTTGGGTTGTGTCATTAATGATGCGATCGGGATCACATCATACTCTCCCTCTTGAAGACAATTTGTCCTCAAATCGGGCCACTTGCTTGAAATTTTTTTTCAAGATCTCGACCCCTTTGTTCATGACCGAATAGAATCATTTCCAAAACTTTGAAAATCACAAATGGTTCGAGAAGAAATTGAATTATTTCACGCCCTCCCTCTTTTGGAGGGAACCATTCCGAAGTGTCACCTACACAAGAAAGAGATAGGTTAGTGACACTAGAAATTATAAACTCAAAAGAATTTTTGAAGATCTTATTCAACAAGTGAACATACGAGTCAATGCCGGGATCAAAAATGGAAGTTGGTCTCACCTTATCATAATGAATTAAAAAATTCATTGATTGCAACAAACCTGAGTCACAAGGCGCTCGATAGCCATAATTTTGGAAGTCAACTTCCCATGGTTCGCATCCCTTTGACAACATTTTAAGATGATATGCACCAGGGTCAAAAACAAAGTTTCCTCTTGCCATTCCAATTTGATATGACAATTTCAAAATCGGTATCATAAAAAGGAAACGATGTGATTTTAAGTAATGATTATGCAAAAACATATTCGAACCTTCTAAACCAAAGTATGGAGCAATTACCAGAATCATAAATCAAATTTTGGCTTTGCAAGCTAACAATATTCTCATGCTTTGTTCTAGAACAGCCAGATATATCAAATTTCACTTGGTCTAACTTACACAAACATGTAGAATTTACAAAACAAAGCAGTAACGTCTCACCACCATCACAAGCAAATGAACTAGATATTTTACTCATCAACGTTTTATCACACAAACGAATCAGCAAATTCAAATTGTCATCACATACAAGCAGATTTGACGTGTGATATGCCAACCTTTTATCACAAAAAAACCAAATTTTGTTCGGGCTCACTGGACTTACTTCTTGATCAATATTGACAATGATAGGCTCATGAGCGAAAGATATTTCGCATTACTATGTAAAATACATTCATCAACAATCAAATTATGATTTCCAATCAAATCAAGATGAAAAACTTTCTCACAAACTAAGTCTTTGGTAATCTTGTCATCAAGAATCAAGTAAGATTGGAAAGACTCAAATACAGTAGAACCCTTACATGGCTTACCTTTAAGCACTTGTGGACTAGGGTCATCTACGATCTTACCTTTCTCGACTAATCGAAATCGTCTCTCCTCAGAAAAGTATTGAAGTTGAAATTGATCAATGGGATTTTGAAAAACCTGAAAAGTAGAAACAATACAAGGAAAACTCATAGGATGGTTAGTAAAAACACTCATTGCTTGTTCACTTTCATCCTTTTCGCTTATTTCTTTTTCCAACTCATTTTCAAATCCTCTCTCTTTTACCATATCACTCATTTCTTTTGGACTCTCATTTCTTTCTTCAATCTCACTCTCTTTTTCAGTTTTCTTTTCTTTTTCACACTCGTTTTTATTCTCAATCTCATTTTCAATTTTCTTTTCTATCTCACACTCATCTTCTTTTTCTTTCATTTCATTTCATTTTCTTTTCATTTTCTCGCTTCGTACTCTTTTTCTTTTTCACATGCTATTTCAATTTCATTACAAAAGTAGAAATCATCAAAATGAGAAACCTTTTGTTGAGAATAAGAAAAGGGTTCTTCATACAAATGACAATCATCTCTTTGTGATAGATCTTCCGTAGCCGAGTACTTTGACACTCTTGAAACACGTTCACCTCCTCGTAAATAATCCTTCGTAGATGAGCTTGATGCACTTGAGAGAGATATCTTCTTTCTCGGGTATCATCTTGAAAACCTCATTCTCAAAACTTCCTTTTTTCTACTCAAATTCTTTGATGAGTAGTAATCTTGGTATGAATCTCTTCTTGAGTAGGAATCATGAAAATCTCTTCTCACCAAGTTATTGGATGTTTTTCTCCATGATGATCTTGTTTTCGTCTCTTGACTTGAAGAGATTCGCTCCCGTTGGAATCGTTCGTCCAACTTCTTCAATCGTTCTTTAATTGGTTCCAATTTTCTTTGAAGCATTTGACCCACCTCGTGAATAACCATTTGATATGTTGGGTCGATCAGAACATCGCCATATTCTTCACCATCAATCCCTTCAAAACTTCTTGACATCTTTTTTAATCACACAACAAAACTCACACTTCTCTCACAAAGAAAATTCACACAATTTGGCTTTTACTTCTCTCGGATGGTCTCACCAATCGCTCTTGCCTTTTTCCACTCGATTTTCACCTCTCAAAGTTCTCTGCAAACTAGGTCGACAAATCAATATTGTTTGGCGCTTACAAAATTGATTTGGCTTGGTGGGTAATGATGTCGAAAATGGTAGGCTATCAAATAAAATAGAAATGGAAGGGTTAAGTGTGGTGAAATGAATTTAGTACTTGGGCAAACAAACAATGCTTTTACAAACTCAAAATGAATTTCAATCACTTTTTTTAATTTCAAATTTCTCTCTCTTTTCTTTTCAATCTTGAATACAAAAGGAAAAATAAATTGAATACAAACTCTTTTTTCAAATTTTTTAACAATACCGTAATGTCGATAACGTCAATTCTTACTCCGATTTAGCTAGCTCTAATACCAAATGATACGCCCCGACCTCGGTGATGAGAGTCGATTCGTTGATGTACCCGATCGTAAATTGGAGTAATATTAGGGTTTGTCGAAGATAGGTTAAGAAAGAAGAGATAAAGGCTCAAATTTAGTTAAAAAGAGATTATGGAATGGATTGAGGTTGATAGGTGAACGAAAACCAAGTATTCAAGTTGAACCAACACAATATAAGTGTGTTAAGCCGGGACTTATAGGAATACTTAGGTAGGTTAAATGTTGTATGGATGGAGAACGAATAAAATGGCATTGAGCTACACGAACGACTTTGAAAGGTGTCTTTGATGCGCATACGAAGAGCCTTGAACCGAAAAAGGCATGCAAGGTTCGCCAAGGTCTTTTATGAGCCTTGAAAAGGTGCTTTGGTCGATAATTAATCTTGAAAATTATTGATTAACTTAGGCTCATCAATAGTCATAGAATGTGAACACAAGGAGTGATCGGCCAAAGGAGTGTGAATAGATGGAATTGAAAGGTCTTCATTTGGTGGGGTTTTAAAAAAATGCATCGGTGGTGAATAGTCGGTTTGGAAAAGGTGCAAAGACCACCTCTTTTAATGCCGACCCAAGTCCCATGCACTTATTTAATTGGCGACTTGGAAAAGTGCGAAGTGCATTAATGGACGTCCCTTGCATCTTTGGATGACTCCTTAATACATGTCTTCTTTGTTCATTAAATTCGCCAACATGCCTCATTTAAATCTTGTCCCATGTCGATGTACTGCACCCATTAAAATTCAGCCTTTAGTTCACGTTTTCAGACACATTAAAAATGGTCAACAGACATATTAAATTTGGCAGCCACAATTAACTTCAACTGGACACCATTTAAGACATCATTAAATTCGTTGTAGCAAGACAAATTAAATGATGTAATGACAATTAAATTCATTTGGTTAACTAAGCCAAGACAAATTAAATTCAGTTGGAAAATAATCAATAAATTGGCAACCTAAGGCACATTTAATTCATTGACCTAGACAAGTTAATTAAATTAATTTGAACATTAAATAACAACTTAGACATAATAAATCAGCAATAAGACACATTCATTAATTGTAATAAGACAAACACATTTATGCTATGTAATAATTAAAACAAATTAAACATGCATTAAACAAACATAATTAAAATGTCCAGATTTCTTAATTAAATACTTAGTAATTATTTAAGCTAAAATAACTAACTCAACTAATTAATTTATTCCAGCAAATTAAATTAAATGAGCTAGAGAGCTAATAACGAGATCAATGAGCTGACTTGAGCTCGAATGAACCAGAAATGAGCTTCATCTTGCACTTGGGGCCCTCGTGTTTAGGTCAATCTCGACGGCGTTGGGTTGTGTCATTACATGATGCGATCGGGATCACATCAAAGGCACATTGGATCTCTGTTATGAGCATCAACGAACCAATTTTGGTAGGAAATGGACTACAAGCCCAAGTTCTTGAAGGCAAGGCCCAATAAGATGTTCCAAGCCCAATCCAGAAAGTTAAATGAGACTTAGTTGAAAATCAGGCCAAATTGTCAAAGTGGCCCAATTTGTTAAGTTTTAATTCTTTAAATACTTTGTTTAAATTTTAGACTTTATAAATTAATTCCTATGTAAAAATTCAGCCCAAGAGGCCCATTAAAGGCCTTGGCCGAATTTCCCTTAAAAAGTCAATAATTAGGGTTTTTTTAGTTTTCCTAATAGGGTTAGGAAAATAGGTAGGAGGCCTATCTATATGGCTTAGCCAGCCACCCTTCAAAAACATTACAATTACATTGAAAATTTCAGATTTGCTTTCAGTGAAAATTCTCTTTGAGTTCTTCAAGAATTTTCTCTTGAGTTTTCTTTAGAAGTTGTTTTAAAGTCTCTTTGATTGTGGTAGCCATCTTCAGCCTTCTTCTTGCCATTGATCTTCTTTGGAGGGGAGATTAGAGCCGTTTGAAGGGAGTTGTGAAATCTTTCGGGATTTCAAGTCTTCTTAGGACTTTATTTTATTTGCTTGCTGTTCAATCTTTCTTTTAAATTCTGTTTGTTCCGATTTATTATTTTAACTTCTTAAATCGAGAAGCGTTAAAAGTCGCGCTAACATTATATTCACCGAGCAAGTCAATTTATAGGAGTTATCGTTAATTCGCTCAAGGACTTGAAGCGGTCCATCCCTCTCGGAAGAAGTTTGGATCGCCTTTGCATAGGAAATCTCTCCTTGCGCATATGCAACCAAACCCAATCTCCCGGTTCGAACACAACTCGCCTACGACCCTTGTTAGCATGTTGCTCATAGTTCTTGGTCGTGGCCTCAATATTGTCTCGAACTTGTTGGTGCAATTGCTTGACGAAATTAGCTTTGCGCTTCCCATCTACATGAACAAGTTGATTAGAAGGCAATGGCAATAAATCAAGTGGAGTTAATGGATTGAAACCATAGACAATTTCAAAAGGAGAAAATTTGGTAGTGAATGAGCAGCTCGATTATATCGCAAACTCCACATGTGGTAAGCATTCTTCCCAAGCCTTCAAATTCTTAGAATAATAGCTCGAAGCAATGTAAGCAGAATCGGTTGACCACTTGGTTTGGCCGTCCGTTTGCGGATGGCAAGTGGTTGAAAACAACAACCGTTCCAAGGCCCATAGTATCCTCCAAAAATGGCTAAGGAATTTTGCGTCTCGGTCGGACACGATCGTTCTAGGCATGCCATGCAACGACCACCTCTTTGAAAAATAAGTTAGCAATATTACGGCATCATCGGTTTATGACATGCTATAAAATGGGCCATTTTGAGAACCTATCTACAACCACAAATATTGAATCTTGACCATTCTTACTCCTTGGTAAACCTAGCACGAAATCCATTGAGATATCGGACCAAGGGTTTGAGGGATGGGCAATGGTTTATACAACCCGTGGGGCTTTATTCGCGACTTAGCCCGTTTGCGCAATGCATCGATTACAAAATCGTTCGACATCTCGTCGCATCTTAGGCCAAAAGAAATGTTAGGTGAGTGTAGCTAATGTCTTAGCGACACCAAAGTGCCCCATTAATCCTCCGCTATGGGCTTCTTCGATCAACACTTCTCGTCTGGAACCTTGGGGTATACAAAGCTTTCCTTCTCGAATAAGTACCCATCATGTCGATAGTACTTCTCGTAGGCTCCCTTTGCACATAATCTAAAGAATTCACCAAAGTCAGCATCGTTGACATATAAATCTTTAAGAAATACAAACCCCATTAACTTAGCATCCAAAATATTTAGCAACGCATACCTTGAGATAGTGCATCACCACTACATTTTCCTTACCTTTCTTATATTTAATAACGTGGGGAAAAGATTAGAAATTCTACCCACTTAGCGTGCAGCTTATTCAACTTGTGTTGCCCTTTAAATACTTCAAGGACTCATGATCGGTGTGTATGACAAATTCCTTGGGCCAAAGATAGTGTTGCCACGTTTCTAAGGCTCGGATCAGCGAATAGAGCTCCTTGTCATATGTTGGATAGTTTAAGACGGCACCATTGAGTTTCTCGCTAAAATAGGCAATAGGGCGACCATCTTGCATCAACACAGCTCAATGCCTAAACTCGATGCATCACATTCTAACTCGAAAGTTTTATCAAAGTTAGGCAAAGCTAATAACGGTGCATGAGTTAGACAATCTTTAATTTTCAAAAGGATTTTTCTTGTTCCTCTCCCCAAATGAAGTTGGAATTCTTACGAATAACCCGGTTAAAGGTGCGGCTAAGGTCTGAAATTTGGCACGAATCGACGATAAAAACTTGCTAGTCCATGGAAACTTCGAACTTGGGAGACATTCGTCGGATGGGGCCATTCTTGGATCGCTTTGATCTTCTCTTGATCGACTTCAAGACCCTCCGAGCTAACAACAAAACCTAAAAACACAACCTTGTTAGTGCAGAAATCACATTTCTTCAAATTAGCATACAAGGTTTCTTTTCTCAATACTTCCAAAACAGATTTTAAATGTAAAACATGTTCATCCAAATTTTTACTATAGATCAATATATCGTCGAAGTATACTACATAAAATCTACCAATAAAAGGTCTTAAACGTGATTCATAAGCCTCATGAATGTGCTTGGGCGTTCGTTAAGCCAAATGGCATAACGAGCCATTCGTAAAGCCCATGCTTCGTTTTAATGATCTTCCACTCATCTCCCTCACGCATCCGTATTTGGTGATAACCGCTCTTAAGGTCAATTTTGAAAATAAACTCGCGCCACTTAGCTCGTCAAGCATATCATTCAATCGTGGTATAGGATGACGATACTTGATAGTTATTTTGTTTATAGCACGGCAGTCCGCACATCCTCCACGTTCCATCCTTCTTGAACTAGTAAAAGCGAACACGGCGCATGGACTAAGGCTTTCACGCACATAGCCCTTTTCAAGGAGCTCATTTACTTGCTTTTGTAATTCTTCGTCTCTTGAGTTGCTCCGATGGCGGTCGATTTGGAATTGCGGCTCCGGCACAAGATTGATTTGGTGTTCAATTCCACGAATAGGTGGTAACCCACTCGGGATTTCTTAGAATCGTCTTGAAATTCACTGCAACACAGACAAAAAGAAGAAGGCAATTTGTCATCAAATTCGTTAGTGCCAAGCAAGCTCTCCTTGTATAAAAGAACCAACAATGGTTGTTTCAATAGCATCGATTTTGAACTTCCTCTCTTTTACAAACAAATTCTTTTTCAATCTCATCACTCATTTCTTTTCTTTTGAATCACTCTCTCTTTTTTATCACTCATCTTTTTGTTTTCTTCTTTTCTTCACTCTTTTCTTTATTCTTTTCATTTTTTGCTCTCTCTCGATTTCTTTTGATTTTCAATCGAACTCCTCATTTTGAGTTGATCTTCGTACACTTGTTTTGGTGATAACGACTAGAGTCACCATTCGTCCCATATGTTTCAAAGAGAACCGATTGGTGTATCCATCATGGATTGCTCGCTTGTCGAATTGCCACAGGCGTCCCAAAGAAGATGCCCGCATACATCGGCACAACGTCACACAATACTTCATCTTGATATTTTCCAATTGTGAGCGAGATAAGGACTTGCTTTGTTACCTTCAATTCTCCACCATCGTTAAGCCATTGGAGTTTATACGGATGGGGATGTTTGGTGGTGGCCAATCCGAGTTTCTCCACCATCAACGTACTAGCCACATTTGTACAACTTCCCCCATCGATTATCACGCAACAAATCTTACCTTGCACTTGACATCGGCGTATGGAAGATGTTTTCGCGTTGTTGATCATTTTCGACACCTTGCAAAGTAAGGCTTCTTTTCACAACCAAGATTTCTCCATTCTCGGCTTGTTCGATGTCTTCCTCTTCTTTGACTTGTTCAACAGCCTCGTTCTCTTGTTCACTTTCGGATTCAATTTCACCATCATCTCGAACAAACATCGCATTCGGTTCGGACATTGGCTTGCGATGTGGCCCCTTCCAAGACATTTGAAGCATTTTATGTCTCGGGATCTATTTGGTTGAGCATCCATCTTTCCTTTACTCGATTCGGCAATCGATTTGTTGAACTTGGTGGCACCACTTACTTCTTTATTCCGACTTGGCATATCTCGTTCGTTGGTCCCTTGCCCCACCTAGTCATCGAAGAAGTGTTAGGGAAAGAACGGACGTACCTTTTCTTTTTAATTGTTTTCAACCTTTATGGCCATATGGACCATATCAATGACTTCAACATAGTGGTGTAGCTCCACAATATTTGCGATTTCACGATTAAGGCGGTGAGAAATCGAGCCATGGTGGCTTCGATCTTCTTCCACATCGGCGCGAATCATGGCCACTTCCATTTCCTTGTAGTAATCCTCCACGCTTCGTTGGCCTTGAGTTAAACTTTGAAGCTTTTGATACAATTCCCGGTGGTAATAGGCAGGAATAAATCGCTTTCTCATAATCGCCTTCATTTTCGCCCATGTAGACACGGGACGTTCTCCATTGCGTCTTCGGCTCAACGAGAGTTGATCCCACCATATTATGGCATAGTCGGAGAATTCTATAGCAGCTAACTTCACCTTCTTGCTTTCCGAGTAATTGTGGCACTCGAAAACTAACTCCACCTTCTTCTCCCATTCAAGATAGGCCTCGGGATCCGACCTTCCTTGAAAAGCAGGAATCGCCATTTTAATGTTTTTTAAATCATCATCGGTCCTCTCTCGATCTCTTGGTCCCCGTGCTCGTTGGCCTTGTCGCCTTGCACTTTGTCATGGCTCGATCACTTTCAACGTCACTTGCTTCATATAGATCATTTGCATGTTGCCATGGGCGTTCTCGCTCTCTTCTCGGAATAGGAGGGTGTTACGCACGTTGCCTTCGTTCCTCCATTTGTTCCATTCGTTCATGAAGGGAATCGAATTGAGGTTGGAACAAACGAGAAATTCTCTCGACGATTGCTTGAACTTGTAGATCGGGCACTCCGCCTCTGGGAACGTTTCTCCTTGGTTGAAGATTAACTCCTCCACCTTGGCATTGAGGCTCCTCCACTTGTAGCTCGTCGTTCGGGCTCCTAGACATGATGATTAAAATTAAGAAATTATCCTCACCACAAAACCTCACAATTTTTCTCACAAGAAAAGAATTCACTCCTCTCGTGTTTCACTCTATTTCCGGCTTTTATCTTGATGTACTCTCTTGCCTTTTACCTCTCAAATCCAATTCTCGATATTCTGAAAAGCTACTTAGATTTATCCACACTTGTGGGTCGGCTTCAAGGGCCTAAACAAAGGAATATGATATGGTTTAGGTAGGCTCGAAAGAAAAGAATGGTTTGAAGATGTGGCGTATATATAAATTTTTTTAAACAAATGTGAAATTTCACTAAGATGGATATAAAGGAGTGTAGAAAGTGATTTTGGGAAAATTTTTGTTGAAGTGTTTCCAGACTCTTTTTTTTACGGATCTTTCACGTCTTTTCGTCCGCACCTAGACCGCATGCAATATTTTTTTTTCAATTTTTTTCTTTTCGATTTTTTGATTTTTTTCGAAAACTACAATTTACGTACCTAAATTAACCAGTTCTGATACCAACTGATACGAGCTCGTTTCGTATGAAATAACGAGTCGTAATATTTCCCGATCGAAATTAGGTAGTGTCGGCTTTGAAATAAATTCAAGTCTTGGTGTTTAAAATTAAATGGCTTTGGGAAACAAGGGAGTTTGATGGAGTGTTGTTTGCTGGATATTTCAATGAAAACAAGTCGAACCCTTATTAGCAAATAAGGACCCGGGGCTTAAGGTTTCAAAGAAAGAAAGGATTTGGGATAAAACCGAGACCCTCTATTTAGCAAAATAGGAACCTACAGTATGAAGAACGCTACACCAATGGTGATAAGTTCGAAACAAAGTCAGATTGATGCCACTTGTTGAAGATAAGTCAATTTGAGCTTTGGAGAATAAAGAGAGTGAATTGCCTCACTAAAATGATATTTCATTTAGAAATTTGTCAAAAGTCCTTTTACAAGAAATTGAGCAACTATTTATAGTCTAATGTCTAGTAGCCGAATGGACATATTCTAGACTTAATTTCTAAGCAAAAATTGAACAAAAATTCAGCTTAAATTCATGTATATGCTTGCATCAAGGTTCGGTGAATAAAGACCAAGGAAGAGCTTTCAATGGACTTGGAAAAATGGCAGACTACATTCGGCCAATGGAGTTTAATGAGGTCATTCATGAAGCAACTATTGATGAAAAATTACCAGCATTAATTGGCAACTTGAACAGCCATTTAGAAGTGTGAATGGACGGTTTTGAAGAGCCTTGAAGTGTGAACATGGCTGAACCGAATAGACATAGTGTGAACAACTTTTATCGCCCTTGGGAAGAGAATCGGCCAAGCTTGAAAGGATGAAAAGCTTGATCACTCTTGGTCGAATAGTTGCCTTGAAGAACACCAAAATTAATCGACTTTTAATGCATTAATTCATTTGCACATGCATCTTCAAATTCATTGAATCTCCATGCATGAATCGCTTAATTCATCTCCAAATTAATTTGCACCTAAAATAAACATGAACTTAATTAATTTCAAGCAAATTCATCTGAACTAAATTAAAATATAATGTGAACATCCTAAATAACATTGAGACAACTTAAATATTAACAAATCATAACACATAAATTGACTAGACAAATTTAAAACATGTAATAATTTAGACAAACTAAATGACATCAAGACATCTTTAATTTAACTAAATCAAGACATATTAAACACTTAAATTAATTTAAGACATATTTAAAAGCTGTAATGAAACTTATTTAAATGTTTATTTAAATGGTCTAAATTCCAGCATCAAATTAATTAGCTAGAACGAAATTCAGCTTCAAAGAAGTTGAATATGTTCAGCTCGTTTTTAAAGTCCTTGCTATCATTTTCCTCAACCCGTTCCACTATTGCTAAAATAGCATCTTTGAATCGTTTAGCTCTAGCTCGCGTTATTGGACCAATGGGCACTTGATGGCTTCTTGTTCGTTCTCCATTTGGTTCGAGGCAAGCTCACATCATATAATGCTAGAACAAGGTAACCGAATGGTCAAAAACATCCACTTAATGTGCCATAAAAACTGATGTCTTTTCTTATTCTTTGAACCAAATAACTCCTTCCATAAAATCACTTTAATTCAGCTGATTTGAATGTCTTTAATGGCTTAGAAAATGACTCTTGAGTTGTCCTTGGCTAGTTGAATAGTCACCATCTTGATACGACCATGCCGGGCACATTTTTCGATCAGCTCCATAAGTATTTCTTGCACACCCATGCGAGCTAAATTAGCTCAATTGCATCTCACTGAGCTTTGTTTAGCTCGTTTCCAGCTCAATGGGATCGTTTTGCTCAATTTGAGTTTATTTTAATTCTTATAATTTCATTTGCTGAAATAAATTGAATAAGTTAGTTTATTTATTTAATTCAGCTCAAATAAGTGTTACTAAATTAATATGTTTAAATCTGAACATCTTTAATAATTTTTGAGTTTAATTGATTGTGTTTTATTTATTACATCTATTTAATATGCTGAATTTATTAATGTTTTTTTATTAGTTTCAGCCGAATTAAAGAGTAGTATTAAATGTGTCTTAAGTTCATTAAAAGTGACGAATTTATTGTTGTTTTTTATTGTCCAGCTGAATTTAATATGTTAATTAACTTGTTTGTTCATGCATGAGTTAATTATGTATTAAAGGAGGCTGCCGAATTTAATGAGGTTTAATTTATGTCTTGACCGAATTTATTTTGTGTCTGCAGGTAATTAATTCAGCTGGAAACAACTACTTAATGGCAAAGGAGACATGCATTTAAGTTGCTGTTCTACATGCAAGGAACGACATTTAAAGGGAAGCAAAGACATGAATTAAATCAGCAGCAATAAAGGAGGTGTTGGCCGAATTTAATGTAAAGCATAGACATGTATTTAAGGTCTTTGTTGGGCATGCAAGAGTCGGCCATTCAATGAGATCTGGAATGCATTAAAGTGGCTGGCAATTCAATGCAGCAGAACATGTTCTAAAGGAGTTGTCCAGCATGCAAGGGACGTCCATTAATTAGCTGCTGAAAGAGAATACATGAAGCATTAAAAGTGCTATTTTCGTGAACATCAAAGGGCTGCTGGTTGGTATTTTCAAGTAGCCATTCGGCCAACAACATGCTTGGCGTTTCCTCTCTTCAAGGCTGAACTTTACACTACCCAAAGAAGCTGTTTTGTGTGCCAAGACGTCACTAATGCTGCTGCTGATCATTAGGATTCTCAAGGCTGATTTAATGAAGAGAATTTAAGTCATTATCTACTAAAAACGTTGAACTCTTCCAGCCTAAGAAATCAACTCATTTATTCAGCTGAATTGGGACTTTAAGCTGCTGCCCATTACCGTTTCCAAGGCCTAGAATATTTCAAAAAGCATTGAGCTTAGTTATTAAGATATTTCAGCTTATTAATTTAGCTCAATTAAATCTGTTTATTGTGACTATTCGGTTGGGCACTTCTTAGACTATAAATAGTTTGTTTTGTAATCGTTTTTGGGTTAGACAATATACTTTTGAATTATATATGAATTCTTATTACTTTGTGAGTTTATTTTCAACTCTCATTGTTCTCCAAAGACTCGTCTGACTTATCAAGCAACCCTTGTGGCGTCAACCCGTCTTCTATTCCGAACTTATCACTTTGCACCCAAAGTGTGGCGTTCAAATTATACCGAGGTTCCTATCATCTTTGATAGCGGGTCGAAGGTTCTATTTTATTCATTTTCCATCCATACACCATTTGGCCTATCTAAGTATTCCTATAAGTGCCGGGTTAACACACTTATATTGTGTTGGTTCAACTTGAATACTTGGATTTCATTCACATATCAACCTCAATACATTCCATCACCCTTTTTGAACCAATTTGAGCCTTTATCTCTTGTTTCTTAACCTATTTTTGACAAACCTTAATATTACTCCAATTCACGATCGGGCACATCAACGACTCGACTCTCCTTCCCAAATGGGGTCGTATCACATCTCTTAACCTGCTCCTTAATGACATTCAAAGGCTTGATTAATTTCTCTTGAAAGCTCAAAAAAATTTGGAAGTGGAAGAGTTGCTGCTGAATTTTAAAGGGCATAAAATGCTCTTTAAAAACTCTTTAATGATTTTAAGCTCCCTTTATAACAGCCCTTTAATTGTAACTCAAAAGAACTTGAACAGCCACTTAATTAAATGTGTAATAGCCTTGAATTGTAACCACTATAAGCTAAAAGTCACCTGCAATAAACACATTAAAATGAGTTTATTAAACAAATGAAAACACTTATTTATCATAACAAACATTAAACTTACTTAAATAAATGAACTAAAACATATATGCAATAATTATTCCACAACTAGTTTAATTAAAGAAGCATAATTTAAAAAACTTAATTTATGCAACAATAAATAATCCTAGGAACTAGATCAATTAAGAACAACACTTATTAAATAAAGTTCAACAAAACACTTATTAATTAAAACTAAGATGAGTTGAATAAATGTCCAGCAACTCATTTATTAAACTAAGATGCTAAAATGCATGGTTTTGAAATGCAAATTTAACTAACATGAAAGTTACATAATTAAACTAACTTGACTTAATTTAATGATGCAAACTTAACTAACATGAAAGTTACATAATGCATGACTTTATTAAATGCGAGAACACATATTAATGATGTGCAAACTATGACATAATTAAAACACAAACTAAAATAACTAAAAATTAATGAATCAAAGTCCTTATTTTCCAGTAGCCAAATTGACAAACTAAAATTAAAACTTCATTTTGCACTTGGGCCCTCGAGTTTGGACCAATCTCGATAGCATCGAGTTGTGTACATAACATGATCTGACGGGATCGCATCAATTCGGTAGCTTGAAAAGTGTGAAGTGCATTAATGGGCGTCCCTTGCATCTGGACAACTCCTTAATACATGTCTTGCTGTTCATTAAATTGATTAACATGCCTCATTTAAATGCTGTCCCATGTCGATGTACCTGCACCCATTAAAATTCAGCGTTTAGTTCACGTTTTAGACACATTAAAAATGGTCAATGACATATTAAATTTGGCAGCCACAATTAACTTCAATTTGGACACCATTTAAGACATCATTAAATTCGTTGTAGCAAGACAAATTAAATGATGTAATGACAATTAAATTTAGCTGGAAAATAATCAATAAATTCGGCAACCTAAGGTACATTTAATTCAGCAGCCTAGACAAGTTAATTAAATTTGGCTGAACATTAAATAACGACTTAGGCATAATAAATCATGATAAGACACATTCATTAATTGTAATAAGACAAACACATTTATGCTATGTAATAATTAAAACAAATTAAACATGCATTAAACAAACATAATTAAAATGTTGATTTCTTAATTAAATACTTAGTAATTATTTAAGCTAAAATAACTAACTCAACTAATTAATTTATTCCAGCAAATTAAATTAAATGAGCTAGAGAGCTAACAACGAGATCAATGAGCTGACTTGAGCTTGAATGAACTAGAAATGAGCTTCATCTTGCACTTGGGGCCCTCGTGTTTAGGCCAATCTCGATTGACGTTGGGTTGTGTCATTAATGATGCGATCGGGATCACATCATACTCTCCTCTTGAAGACAATTTGTCCTCAAATCGGGCCACTTGCTTGAAATTTTTTTTCAAGATCTCGACCCCTTTTGTTCATGACCCGAATAGAATCATTTCCAAAACTTTGAAAATCACAAATGGTTCGAGAAGAAATTGAATTATTTCCACGCCCTCCCTCTTTTGGAGGGAACCATTCCGAAGTGTCACCTACACAAGAAAGAGATAGGTTAGTGACACTAGAAATTATAAACTCAAAAGAATTTTTGAAGATCTTATTCAACAAGTGAACATACGAGTCAATGCCGGGATCAAAAATGGAAGTTGGTCTCACCTTATCATAATGAATTAAAAAATTCATTGATTGCAACAAACCTGAGTCACAAGGCGCTCGATAGCCATAATTTTGGAAGTCAACTTCCCATGGTTCGCATCCCTTTGACAACATTTTAAGATGATATGCACCGGGTCAAAAACAAAGTTTCCTCTTGCCATTCCAATTTGATATGACAATTTCAAAATCGGTATCATAAAAGGAAGCGATGTGATTTTAAGTAATGATTATGCAAAAACATATTGAACCTTCTAAACCAAAGTATGGAGCAATTACGGAATCATAAATCAAATTTTGGCTTTGCAAGCTAACAATATTCTCATGCTTTGTTCTAGAACAACCGGATATATCAAATTTCACTTGGTCTAACTTACACAAACATGTAGAATTTACAAAACAAAGCAGTAACGTCTCACCACCATCACAAGCAAATGAACTAGATATTTTACTCATCAACGTTTTATCACACAAGCGAATCAGCAAATTCAAATTGTCATCACATACAAGCAGATTTGACGTGTGATATGCCAACCTTTTATCACAAAAAAACCAAATTTTGTTCGGGCTCACCTGGACTTACTTCTTGATCAATATTGACAATGATAGGCTCATGAGCAGAAAGATATTTCGCATTACTATGTAAAATACATTCATCAACAATCAAATTATGATTTCCAATCAAATCAAGATGAAAAACTTTCTCACAAACTAAGTCTTTGGTAATCTTGTCATCAAGAATCAAGTAAGATTGGAAAGACTCAAATACAGAGAGAACCCTTACATGGCTTACCTTTAAGCACTTGTGGACTAGGGTCATCTACGATCTTACCTTTCTCGACTAATCGAAATCGTCTCTCCTCAGAAAAGTATTGAAGTTGAAATTGATCAATGGGATTTTGAAAAACCTGAAAAGTAGAAACAATACAAGGAAAACTCATAGGATGGTTAGTAAAACACTCATTGCTTGTTCACTTTCATCCTTTTCGCTTATTTCTTTTCCAACTCATTTTCAAATCCTCTCTCTTTTACCATATCACTCATTTCTTTTGGACTCTCATTTCTTTCTTCAATCTCACTCTCTTTTTCAGTTTTCTTTTCTTTTTCACACTCGTTTTTATTCTCAATCTCATTTTCAATTTTCTTTTCTATCTCACACTCATCTTCTTTTTCTTTCATTTCATTTCATTTTCTTTTTCATTTTCTCGCTCGTACTCTTTTTCTTTTTCACATGCTATTTCAATTTCATTACAAAAGTAGAAATCATCAAAATGAGAAACCTTTTGTTGAGAATAAGAAAAGGGTTCTTCATACAAATGACAATCATCTCTTTGTGATAGATCTTCCGTAGCCGAGTACTTTGACACTCTTGAAACACGTTCACCTCCTCGTAAATAATCCTTCGTAGATGAACGCCTTGATGCACTTGAAGAGAGATATCTTCTTTCTCGGGTATCATCTTGAAAAACCTCATTCTCAAAACTTCCTTTTTTTCTACTCAAATTCTTTGATGAGTAGTAATCTTGGTATGAATCTCTTCTTGAGTAGGAATCATGAAAATCTCTTCTCACCAAGTTATTGGATGTTTTTCTCCATGATGATCTTGTTTTCGTCTCTTGACTTGAAGAGATTCGCTCCCGTTGGAATCGTTCGTCCAACTTCTTCAATCGTTCTTTAATTGGTTCCAATTTTCTTTGAAGCATTTGACCCACCTCGTGAATAACCATTTGATATGTTGGGTCGATCAGAACATCGCCATATTCTTCACCATCAATCCCTTCAAAACTTCTTGACATCTTTTTTAATCACACAACAAAACTCACACTTCTCTCACAAAGAAAATTCACACAATTTGGCTTTTACTTCTCTCAGATGGTCTCACCAATCGCTCTTGCCTTTTTCCACTCGATTTTCACCTCTCAAAGTTCTTGCAAACTAGGTCGACAAATCAATATTGTTTGGCGCGACTTACAAAATTGATTTGGCTTGGTGGGTAATGATGTCGAAAATGGTAGGCTATCAAATAAAATAGAAATGGAAGGGTTAAGTGTGGTGGAAATGAATTTAGTACTTGAGCGACAAACAATGCTTTTACAAACTCAAAATGAATTTCAATCACTTTTTTTAATTTCAAATTTCTCTCTCTTTTCTTTTCAATCTTGAATACAAAAGGAAAAATAAATTGAATACAAACTCTTTTTTCAAATTTTTTAACAATACCGTAATGTCGATAACGTCAATTCTTACTCCGATTTAGCTAGCTCTAATACCAAATGATACGCCCGACCTCGGTGATGAGAGTCGATTCGTTGATGTACCCGATCGTAAATTGGAGTAATATTAGGGTTTGTCGAAGATAGGTTAAGAAAGAAGAGATAAAGGCTCAAATTTAGTTAAAAGAGATTATGGAATGGATTGAGGTTGATAGGTGAACGAAAACCAAGTATTCAAGTTGAACCAACACAATATAAGTGTGTTAAGCGGGACTTATAGGAATACTTAGGTAGGTTAAATGTTGTATGGATGGAGAACGAATAAAATGGCATTGAGCTACACGAACGACTTTGAAAGGTGTCTTTGATGCGCACGAAGAGCCTTGAACCTGAAAAAAGGCATGCAAGGTTCGCCAAGGTCTTTTATGAGCCTTGAAAAGGCTGCTTTGGTCGGATAATTAATCTTGAAAATTATTGATTAACTTAGGCTCATCAATAGTCATAGAATGTGAACACAAGGAGTTGATCGGCCAAAGGTGTGAATAGATGGAATTGAAAGGTCTTCATTGGTGGGGTTTTAAAAAAATGCATCGGTGGGTGAATAGTCGGTTTGGAAAAGGTGCAACAATGACCACCTCTTTTAATGCCGACCCAAGTCCCATGCACTTATTTAATTGGACTTGGAAAAGTGCGAGAGTGCATTAATGGGCGTCCCTTGCATCTTTGGATGACTCCTTAATACATGTCTTGCTGTTCATTAAATTGACCAACATGCCTCATTTAAATCTTGTCCCATGTCGATGTACTGCACCCATTAAAATTCAGCCTTTAGTTCACGTTTTGAGACACATTAAAATGGTCAATGACATATTAAATTTGGCAGCCACAATTAACTTCAATGGACACCATTTAAGACATCATTAAATTAGTTGTAGCAAGACAAATTAAATGATGTAATGACAATTAAATTCAATTTGGTTAACTAAGCCAAGACAAATTAAATTCAGTTGGAAAATAATCAATAAATTCGGCAACCTAAGGCACATTTAATTAAAGACCTAGACAAGTTAATTAAATTAATTTGAACATTAAATAACAACTTAGACATAATAAATCAGCAATAAGACACATTCATTAATTGTAATAAGACAAACACATTTATGCTATGTAATAATTAAAACAAATTAAACATGCATTAAACAAACATAATTAAAATGTCCGATTTCTTAATTAAATACTTAGTAATTATTTAAGCTAAAATAACTAACTCAACTAATTAATTTATTCCAGCAAATTAAATTAAATGAGCTAGAGAGCTAATAACGAGATCAATGAGTGACTTGAGCTCGAATGAACCAGAAATGAGCTTCATCTTGCACTTGGGGCCCTCGTGTTTAGGTCAATCTCGACGTTGGGTTGTGTCATTACATGATGCGATCGGATCACATCAAAGGCACATTGGATCTCTGTTATGAGCATCAACGAACCAATTTTGGTAGGAAATGGACTACAAGCCCAAGTTCTTGAAGGCAAGGCCCAATAAGATGTTCCAAGCCCAATCCGAAAGTTAAATGAGACTTAGTTGAAAATCGAGCCAAATTGTCAAAGTGGCCCAATTTGTTAAGTTTTAATTCTTTAAATACTTTGTTTAAATTTTAGACTTTATAAATTAATTCCTATGTAAAATTCAGCCCAAGAGGCCCATTAAAGGCCTTGGCGAATTTCCTTAAAAAGTCAATAATTAGGGTTTTTAGTTTTCCTAATAGGGTTAGGAAAATAGGTAGGAAACCTATCTATATATGGCTTAGCCACCACCCTTCAAAAACATTACAATTACATTGAAAATTTCAGATTTGCTTTCGGTGAAAATTCTCTTTGAGTTCTTCAAGAATTTTCTCTTGAGTTTTCTTTAGAAGTTGTTTTAAAAGTCTCTTTGATTGTGGTAGCCATCTTCACCTTCTTCTTGCCATTGATCTTCTTTGGAGGGAGATTAGAGCCGTTTGAAGGGAGTTGTGAAATCTTCGGGATTTCAAGTCTTCTTAGGACTTTATTTTATTTGCTTGCTGTTCAATCTTTCTTTTAAATTCATTTTGTTCCGATTTATTATTTTAACTTCTTAAATCTTCTTGTTGCATTTCCACCCTCTTCAACATTAAAGAACTGGTCGGCCCTTTTCTTGGCGGTGATCGACCCACCCTTGGGAGCAGCCATTACTTGACCTACAAGCGAGGCTCGTTGTGTTTGCAAGTGGGCGTAGCTCAATCTTATTTTGTGGAGCTTCATTTAACTCGTTTTCAGCTCCTTTCAAGCTCAATGAGCTCGAACTAGCTCAATTTCATTAAGACCTTATTATAGTAGCTGAAATAAATTATTTGAGTCATTTAATTAGATTATTACGCTCAATTAATATTCATTTTTATTTGGTTTAAAATCTGGACAAATTTAATTATGCATGTTAATTGAGTTATAATTATATGTTATTAATTTGTCTTAATTTATACAGACTTATATATATGTTTTAAGCTTGTTTTAATATGTTAACTTTATTACTTGTTTTAATTATGTCTTAAGGCTGCCGAATTTAATGTGCAGCATTTTAGTGTTAATTTAATGTGTCTAAACATGAATTTGAATTATTTGATGAATGTTGCTGCAGGTACATCATCCATGAACGTTTTTGGAGCATGAAAGGTATTAAAAGAGGGTACATGAAGGGGACGGCACATGCATGAATGGGAGAATGAAGTTGGCTGCTGTTTGAAGTCTCCTAAGTGACCATTCAGCCGAATTTATTGCTTACACACTGTTGAATACATCATGGCTGTTCGGATCAAGGTGTTCACATTCAAAGACTCTTCAAAACTTGGTTTTCACACTCAAAGTGACTACTCAACATCTTCTTAATTGCTGGTAATTTTTCAGCAATAGTTGCCAATTAAATGAGCTCCTTTAAGCACATCAACCGAATGTAGCTGCTGCCATTTACTCCCTCAAGCTCCAAGTTCAATTGTCCATCTAGAAGGTGACCATTGGAGCTCCAAGTTCAGCCGAATCTAGCTAGCCCATTTAAGTAATTCATTTGCTTAATTTTTAAGGAATTTAAGTGACCATTCGGCTAGCCTAGTGGATTATTATAAATAGCTAAATTTTCACTTTGTAAGGGACTTTTGACATTTTAATTAGCGAATTGCTGCCAAATTTGTGAGGCATTTTCTCTCAAATTTCGTTCGAGACCCGTAAGACTTATCTAAGCTTTTAGTGGCGTCTTTCCAAGTCTTTTCCGAACTTATCACTCCTTAAACCCGAGTGTGGCGTTCACCTTTGATACCTTTGGTTCATACTTTCCTAAGTATCGGGTCAAGGTCCTTTTCAACCATTTCCAATTCATTTAGGTCCTATAAGTTTTGGTCAACACTCTTCTTTAGTGTTGGTTCACTCTTGACCTTTTGAACCATTAACATTTCGTACCAAATCGTATTACCATTTCAAACCAAATCACCTTACCAATTTGTACCAAATCGTATTACCATTTTGAACCAAATCACATTACCATTTCGTAACAAACCCAAAACCGAACTCGACCAAATTCAAACCAATTCTTTCTCATCTAAACCAAAACCATACCAACTTTGTTCATCCGACTTGCTTTCTTTGAACCCAATTTCTTTTACTTTCTCTTGAATCGATTTATTCAAACATACTTCTTCGTTACGATCGGAACTAAACGACTCGATTCAACTACTAAACCGAGATCGTATCATTTGGTATCGAGCTTGAAAGCGAGGAGTACCAAAGATCGAAGAATTCAAATTAGGTTCGTGAATTGAAAAAAATTCGTGCAAAGAAAAAAATTAGTGCAAAAAAATTCGTGCATAAAAAAAAGAGTTTGTATTTGTTTATATTTGTATTCAACTTATTGTAATTGAAAATTAGAAAAAAGGAAGATCGAGAGGCAACTATGGCTCGTTTCTTAGCCGGACTTAACCGTGAAATAGCCAACATAGTTGAGTTGCAACACTACGTGGAGATCGTCGATATGGTTCACATGGCGATCAAAGTCGAAAAGCAACTCAAGATGAAAGGAGCCGTACGAGGTTATTCCTCTTCGAATGCATCCAAATGGAACCAAGGGACAAGTAAGAATGTTTCAACGAATCAATCAAAAGAAACTACGGTGCCCATGAAGTCCAACAAGTCTATGGCCGAATCTAGCAAAGGTAAGGCCATTGAAAATACTCAATCCCGAACACGTGATATTAAGTGTTTTAAATGCCAAGGAGAGGGCACAAGCCAATGCCCAAATCGTAACACAATGATCATGCTTCCCAATGGTGAGATTGAATCGGAGGATGAAGTAGACAAAAGCGAAGAAGAAGTTCAACATCCATCCGAAAATGAAGAAGAAGTAGAGTTTCTGTTGAAGGCGAAATGCTCATTGTAAAAACAAGTCTTAGTGCAAAGCTCTATAGGTGAACATAGCGAGAATTTGTTTCATACCGATGTTATGTTCATGGAAAGGTTTGTAGCGTTGTAATCGATGGCGGGAGTTGCACAAATGTTGCAAGCACACTTATGATCGAGAAGTTGTCTATTCCGACCCTCAAGCACCCGAGTCCTTACAAGTTACAATGGCTCAATGAAGGAGTCGAACTTAAGGTAACCAAACAAGCAATGATTCCCTTTTCAATTGGAAAATACCAAGGCGAGATTTTGTGCGACGTTGTACCTATGCATGCGGGCCACTATCGCTTGGGAGGCCGTGGCGCTTTGATCGTGAGTCAAGCACGATGGGTTTTCTAACCAATACTTGTTCAAGCACAAAGGCAAAACGTCACTTTGGCCCCATTGTCTCCACAACAAGTGATGGACGATCAACAACGCATAAAGCAATCCTTGGAGGATTTGAAAGAACAAAAAGAAATTGAGAGAGAGTGAAAAGAAAAGACAAATGATTCAAAAGAAAAGAATCGAGATTGTGAGAAAAACAAGATTAAAGAAAAGAAAGTGAAAAAATTTGAGTGAGAGAAAGAAAAATGTTTTGATTAATCATTGTCTTCATGTCTCTTCATATTTTCAGTTAAACCAAGCAAGGAATTATGATTACATTATATTCACGAGGAGAGAAGGTTCATATTGCGAGAATACGGTAAAACCGATCCTCAAATCCATAATCTCAAGGATAGACAAGGTTTGGTTTCTGAAGAACTAAAAACATCTCTATCTCGTTCAAAAGGTGATGACATTCGTGAATATGACAAGTTTGATGAAGAAGTGGAAGATTATTGGCCACTACTAAGTTTAAATTTGCAAAACTTGATTCGACTAAGTGATCTTGTTTCTTTTGGCGATTAATATTTTTTCACATATTTGTTTAAAAGACTTTTTGTTGATTTGTGGTTATTCATTAAAATCCATTCGTCCATTGGATGGGATTTTCCATGGTGAAGATTTGACAAATCGATTTAATTGTTTGATTCATGAGTCTTCGAATCCATTTGATAGAGTGTGTTGTGGGATATGTGTTTATTTGAATGAACTATCCATATTAGTAGAATTATTTCCCATGTCTAGTTCCTTGATGAATTTGGAAAATCAATGTGGAAAGGTAAGGCTTATCTATATTCTTGAATTCGATAATAGCCTATTTGTTCCAATTATGATTGAAAATTTGGAAAGAGTTTGCAAGTTTTTAGTTCATTGTGTCATTCATAATTCTCTTTATTGTGTAGGTGACACCTGAAGCGGCATTGCCCTAAAGAGGAGGGCAAGTAACTAACCGGTGCTATTTTATTCTATTCATGAATTTCGAGTTCTTTGGGCATAAGTTTGTCAAATTCAACAACCAAGGGGCTTTGTTAATAGAAGTTTTTCATGAGCAAGTGGCTCGATTTGGGGACAAATCGCTCTAAAGAGGAGGGATGATCGACCCGCCCTTAGGAGCAACCATTGCTTCACCTACAAGCGAGGCTCGTTGTGTTTGCAAGTGGGCGTAGCTCAATCTTATTTTGTGGAGCTTCATTTAGCTCGTTTTCAGCTCCTTTCAAGCTCAATGAGCTCGAACTAGCTCAATTTCATTAAGACCTTATTATAGTAGCTGAAATAAATTATTTGAGTCATTTAATTAGATTATTACAACTCAATTAATATTCATTTTATTTGGTTTAAAATCGGACAAATTTAATTATGCATGTTAATTGAGTTATAATTATATGTTATTAATTTGTCTTAATTTATACACTTATAAATATGTTTTAAGCTTGTTTTAATATGTTAACTTTATTACTTGTTTTAATTATGTCTTAAAATTTCCGAATTTAATGTGCAGCATTTTAGTGTTAATTTAATGTATCTAAACATGAATTTGAATTATTTGATGAATGTTGCTGCAGTACATCATCCATGAACGTTTTGGAGCATGAAAGGTATTAAAAGAGGGTACATGAAGGGGACGGCACATGCATGAATGGGAGAATGAAGTTGGCTTGTTTGAAGTCTCCTAAGTGACCATTCAGCCGAATTTATTGCTTACACACTGTTGAATACATCATGGCTGTTCGGATCAAGGTGTTCACATTCAAAGACTCTTCAAAACTTGGTTTTCACACTCAAAGTGACTACTCAACATCTTCTTAATTGCTGGTAATTTTTCAGGCAATAGTTGCCAATTAAATGAGCTCCTTTAAGCACATCAACCGAATGTAGCTGCTGCCATTTACTCCCTCAAGCTCCAAGTTCAATTGTCCATCTAGAAGGTGACCATTGGAGCTCCAAGTTCATAGAATCTAGCTAGCCCATTTAAGTAATTCATTTGCTTAATTTTTAAGGAATTTAAGTGACCATTTGGCTAGCCTAGTGGATTATTATAAATAGCTAAATTTTCACTTTGTAAGGGACTTTTGACATTTTAATTAGCGAATTGCTGCCAAATTTGTGAGGCATTTTCTCTCAAATTTCGTTCGAGACCCGTAAGACTTATCTAAGCTTTTAGTGGCGTCTTTCCAAGTCTTTTCGAACTTATCACTCCTTAAACCCGAGTGTGGCGTTCACCTTTGATACCTTTGGTTCATACTTTCCTAAGTATCGGGTCAAGGTCCTTTTCAACCATTTCCAATTCATTTAGGTCCTATAAGTTTCGGGTCAACACTCTTCTTTAGTGTTGGTTCACTCTTGACCTTTTTGAACCATTAACATTTCGTACCAAATCGTATTACCATTTCAAACCAAATCACCTTACCAATTCGTACCAAATCGTATTACCATTTTGAACCAAATCACATTACCATTTCGTAACAAACCCAAAACCGAACTCGACCAAATTCAAACCAATTCTTTCTCATCTAAACCAAAACCATACCAACTTTGTTCATCCGACTTGCTTTCTTTGAACCCAATTTCTCTTTACTTTCTCTTGAATCGATTTATTCAAACATACTTCTTCATTTACGATCGGGAACTAAGCGACTTGGATTCAACTACTAAACCGAGATCGTATCATTTGGTATCGAGCTTGAAAACGAGGAGTACCAAAGATCGAAGAATTCAAATTAGGTTCGTGAATTGAAAAAAATTCGTGCAAAGAAAAAAATTCGTGCAAAAAAATTCGTGCATAAAAAAAAGAGTTTGTATTTGTTTATATTTGTATTCAACTTATTGTAATTGAAAAATTAGAAAAAAAGGAAGATCGAGAGGCAACTATGGCTCGTTTTTAGCGGACTTAACCGTGAAATAGCCAACATAGTTGAGTTGCAACACTACGTGGAGATCGTCGATATGGTTCACATGGCGATCAAAGTCGAAAAGCAACTCAAGATGAAAGGAGCCGTCGAGGTTATTCCTCTTGAATGCATCCAAATGGAACCAAGGGACAAGTAAGAATGTTTCAACGAATCAATCAAAAGAAACTACGGTGCCCATGAAGTCCAACAAGTCTATGGCGAATCTAGCAAAGGTAAGGCCATTGAAAATACTCAATCCGAACACGTGATATTAAGTGTTTTAAATGCCAAGGAGAGGCACATCGCAAGCCAATGCCCAAATCGTAACACAATGATCATGCTTCCCAATGGTGAGATTGAATCGAGGAGGATGAAGTAGACAAAAGCGAAGAAGAAGTTCAACATCCATCCGAAAATGAAGAAGAAGTAGAGTTTTTGTTGAAGGCGAAATGCTCATTGTAAAACAAGTCTTAGTGCAAAGCTCTATAGGTGAACGCAACGCGAGAATTTGTTTCATACCGATGTTATGTTCATGGAAAGGTTTGTAGCGTTGTAATCGATGGCGGGAGTTGCACAAATGTTGCAAGCACACTTATGATCGAAGTTGTCTATTCCGACCCTCAAGCACCCGAGTCCTTACAAGTTACAATGGCTCAATGAAGGAGTCGAACTTAAGGTAACCAAACAAGCAATGATTCCCTTTTCAATTGGAAAATACCAAGACGAGATTTTGTGTGACGTTGTACCTATGCATGCGGGCCACTTACTGCTTGGGAGGCCGTGGCAGTTTGATCGGCGAGTCAAGCACGATGGGTTTTCTAACCAATACTTGTTCAAGCACAAAGGCAAAAACGTCACTTTGGCCCCATTGTCTCCACAACAAGTGATGGACGATCAACAACGCATAAAGCAATCCTTGGAGGATTTGAAAGAACAAAAAAGAAATTGAGAGAGAGTGAAAAAGAAAAGACAAATGATTCAAAAGAAAAGAATCGAGATTGTGAGAAAAACAAGATTAAAGAAAAAGAAAGTGAAAAAAATTTGAGTGAGAGAAAGAAAAATGTTTTGATTAATCATTGTCTTCATGTCTCTTCATATTTTCAGGTTAAACCAAGCAAGGAATTATGATTACATTATATTCCTGAGGAGAGAAGGTTCATATTGCGAGAATACGGTAAAACCGATCCTCAAATCCATAATCTCAAGGATAGACAAGGTTTGGTTTCTGAAGAACTAAAAACATCTCTATCTCGTTCAAAAGGTGATGACATTCGTGAATATGACAAGTTTGATGAAGAAGTGGAAGATTATTGGCCACTACTAAGTTTAAATTTGTAAAACTTGATTCGACTAAGTGATCTTGTTTCTTTTGGCCGATTAATATTTTTTTCACATATTTGTTTAAAAGACTTTTGTTGATTTGTGGTTATTCATTAAAATCCATTCGTCCATTGGATGGGATTTTCCATGGTGAAGATTTGACAAATCGATTTAATTGTTTGATTCATGAGTCTTGAATCCATTTGATAGAGTGTGTTGTGGGATATGTGTTTATTTGAATGAACTGTCCATATTAGTAGAATTATTTCCCATGTCTAGTTCCTTGATGAATTTGGAAAATCAATGTGGAAAGGTAAGGCTTATCTATATTCTTGAATTCGATAATAGCCTATTTGTTCCAATTATGATTGAAAATTTGGAAAGAGTTTGCAAGTTGTTAGTTCATTGTGTCATTCATAATTCTCTTTATTGTGTAGATGACACCTGAAACGGCATTGCCCTAAAGAGGGAGGCAAGTAACTAACCAGATGCTATTTTATTCTATTCATGAATTTCAGTTCTTGGGCATAAGTTTGTCAAATTCAACAACCAAGGGGCTTTGTTAATAGAAGTTTTTCATGAGCAAGTGGCTCGATTTGGGGACAAATCGCTCTAAAGAGGAGGGATGATACGACCGCCCTTGGGAACGGCCATTGCTTCACCTACAAGCGAGGCTCGTTGTGTTTGCAAGTGGACGTAGCTCAATCTTATTTTGTGGAGCTTCATTTAGCTCGTTTTCAGCTCCTTTCAAGCTCAATGAGCTCGAACTAGCTCAATTTCATTAAGACCTTATTATAGTAGCTGAAATAAATTATTTGAGTCATTTAATTAGATTATTACAACTCAATTAATATTCATTTTATTTGGTTTAAAATCTGGACAAATTTAATTATGCATGTTAATTGAGTTATAATTATATGTTATTAATTTGTCTTAATTTATACAGCTTATAAATATGTTTTTAAGCTTGTTTTAATATGTTAACTTTATTACTTGTTTTAATTATGTCTTAAGGCTGCCAAATTTAATGTGCAGCATTTTAGTGTTAATTTAATGTATCTAAACATGAATTTGAATTATTTGATGAATGTTGCTGCGGTACATCATCCATGAACGTTTTGGAGCATGAAAGGTATTAAAAGAGGGTACATGAAGGGACGGCACATGCATGAATGGGAGAATGAAGTTGGCTGCTGTTTGAAGTCTCCTAAGTGACCATTCAGCCGAATTTATTGCTTACACAATCGTTGAATACATCATGGCTGTTCGGATCAAGGTGTTCACATTCAAAGACTCTTCAAAACTTGGTTTTCACACTCAAAGTGACTACTCAACATCTTCTTAATTGCTGGTAATTTTTCAGGCAATAGTTGCCAATTAAATGAGCTCCTTTAAGCACATCAACCGAATGTAGCTGCTGCCATTTACTCCCTCAAGCTCCAAGTTCAATTGTCCATCTAGAAGGTGACCATTGGAGCTCCAAGTTCAGCGAATCTAGCTAGCCCATTTAAGTAATTCATTTGCTTAATTTTAAGGAATTTAAGTGACCATTCGGCTAGCCTAGTGGGTTATTATAAATAGCTAAATTTTCACTTTGTAAGGGACTTTTGACATTTTAATTATTAATTGCTGCCAAATTTGTGAGGCATTTTCTCTCAAATTTCGTTCGAGACCGTAAGACTTATCTAAGCTTTTAGTGGCGTCTTTCCAAGTCTTTTCGAACTTATCACTCCTTAAACCCGAGTGTGGCGTTCACCTTTGATACCTTTGGTTCATACTTTCCTAAGTATCGGGTCAAGGTCCTTTTCAACCATTTCCAATTCATTTAGGTCCTATAAGTTTGGTCAACACTCTTCTTTAGTGTTGGTTCACTCTTGACCTTTTGAACCATTAACATTTCGTACCAAATCGTATTACCATTTCAAACCAAATCACCTTACCAATTGTACCAAATCGTATTACCATTTTGAACCAAATCACATTACCATTTAAGTAACAAACCCAAAACCGAACTCGACCAAATTCAAACCAATTCTTTCTCATCTAAACCAAAAACCATACCAACTTTGTTCATCCGACTTGCTTTCTTTGAACCCAATTTCTCTTTACTTTCTCTTGAATCGATTTATTCAAACATACTTTCGTTTACGATCGGAACTAAACGACTCGGATTCAACTACTAAACCGAGATCGTATCGTGAGCAGAAAGATCGAACAAAATCCATCTTTTTGTAGATCTTGCCGTTACTTCCTCTCCATTCATTAGAAAATTTAGTTGCTAGAATTTGGGAAAACTATCTTTTGGTTCAATTTGGTAGAATCGCAATCTTCTTGAGCATCAAGAATCGATTTTGATTCATCAATCTTTCTTTTCTCTTGCTGCCCCAAACCCTAGCTTTCTATTTAATCGATTGTTTTCTTTTGGTGATGATAGGTTCGGTGTTAGGGGATTCTCTCAAGCTCAAACCGGTTCTTGGTTTCCAAAATTGACATCTTTTGGGGTGTTTTAATGCTTGCTGCAAATTAATTGAATTGGGATTTTGTTTCGAGATATGATTGGATCTAATCTTAATTCTGTTTCATTTTGAGATCGATTGTCAGAGCTTCGAGGAGTTTTCTCGTGACTTGGCAACTTGATCTTGGTCCGCTGCAACCTTCTACCACCAAGTGTCTATAGCTCGTTGGATTTGCCTAGTGTGGTTCGGTCTCTTTTGCGGATTATGAGGATGTTTTTAGTGAGGCCCTAAAGGCTTACCACCTTTACGATGGATAGAACATCAAATTGACTTAGTACCCGAGCTTCAATACCTAATCGACCAACCTATAGATGTAATCCAGGAGGCAAAGGAATTGCAAAGGCAAGTTGAGGAATTACTAGAAAAAGGGTACATTCGTGAGAGCCTAAGTCCTTGTGCTGTTCCTGTCTTATTGGTACCAAAGAAAGATGGTACGTATCGAATGTGTGTTGATTGCCGCCCAATCAACAAAATAATGGTAAAGTATCAACATCCAATTCCTAGACTTGATGATATGCTTGATGAATTACATGGTTCAATTATGTTTACAAAAATTGATTTAAAAAGCGGTTATCATCAAATTCGAATGCGAGAAGGGGATGAATGGAAAACAGCCTTTAAAACAAAATTTGGATTGTATAAATGGTTATTTATGCCTTTCGGCCTTACTAATGCACCTAGTACATTTATGAGATTAATGAATCATGTTTTAAGGCTTCACTTGGGTAAATTTGTAGTGGATTATTTTGATGATATTTTTATTTACTCCAAGACATTAGATGATCATGTTTTCCATGTTAGAACCATTTTGGATATTCTGCGAGCTGAAAATTTATTTGCCAACCTTGATAAATGCACATTCTGTTGTGATAAACTAATATTCTTAGGTTTCATAGTTAGTGCTCAAGGTATTCATGTCGATGAGGACAAAGTCAAGGCAATCAAGGAGTGGCCGACTCTAAATCGATAGCGAGGTGAGATCTTTCCATAGTTTAGCTAGTTTTATAGGCGATTTGTGAAAGATTTCTACTATTGCTGCCCCATTAACAAAAGTTATAAAGAAATCAATGAGTTTCAAATGGGGTGAAACCCAAGAAAAGGCTTTTAGACCCTAAAAGCTAAGTAATGTTCGCTCCTCTTCTTAAATTACGATTTTACAAATACTTTTGAACTTGAGTGTGATGCTTGAGAATTGGAATTGCACTGTTTTAATACAAGATAAGCAACCAATTGCTTATTTTAGTGAGAAATTAAATGGTGCACAATTAAACTACTCAACTTATGACAAAGAACTATTGGCATTAGTTCGTGCAATTCAAGTATGGCAACATTATTTGCTGCCTAATGAGTTTGTCATGTACACAGATCATGAATCCCTTAAATGGTTAAAAGGACAAGGTAAGTTGAGTAAACAGCATGCCTGATGAGTAGAATTCATTGAAACATTCCCTTATGTGATAAAATATAAAACAGGTAAAGATAATGTAGTTGTCAATGCTTTGTTTAGACGATATGCTTTAATAACTACATTAAATGCTAAAGTTTTAGGGTTTGAACATATTAACGAGTTATATGAAGATGATACTGATTTCGGCCATATTTATAAGAATTGTGGACATACTACTTTTGAAAAGTTTTATCTTGTAGATGGCTTTCTTTTTCGTACAAACAGGTTATGCATACCAAAGTGTTCCATGAGAGACTTATTGATTCATGAAGCCTATAGTGGAGGTTTAATGGGACATTTGGAGTGGCCAAAACACTAGACATCTTGCAAGAACACTTCCATTGGCCACATATGAAGAAGGATGTCGAAAAGTTATGTTCCAAGTGCATTACATGCAAACAAGCAAAATCTAAGGTAATGCCTCATGGCCTTTACACTCCTTTACTGATTCCTACTTCACCTTGGGTAGATTTATCCATGGATTTTATTTTAGGTTTGCCTCGAACTAAGAAAGGAGATTGATACGATCTCGGTTTAGTAGTTGAACCCGAGTCGTTTAGTTCCCGATCGTAAGCGAAGAAGTATATTAGACAAGAAGAAGATAGAATATATTTGAATTCAAAGAAGTAAAGTAAGTCCGCAAAAGTTGGATGTGGATTTGGTTTAAGTCGAAATGGTATGACTAGAATGGTCAAGTTCGGTTTAGGTTTAATTAAGAAATGGTATTTGGTTTTGGTATGCTTTGGTATTTGGGAATTTCAGATTCGAACAAAAAAATTAAAAGATTAGAACTTTAATTTCCGATCCAAATAAAATCCTCAAATCAGAAAGAATCAAATTGAGAATAGAAATAATGTTAATAAGGGTTCTTGAAACCCTAAAGGAGATTGTGATTCGCCAATTGAATACCAAGATAGTTTTCCCAAATTTCGCAATCTAATTTCACCCAAAAGAGTATGGATGAATCCAAGAACCCTAGAAATGGGGATTTTTTGAATCGATTATGTGCGCCAACAAGAGATCGATTAAACGAAGAGTTCTTGGAGTTTAAACAAATCAAACGAAAAGAAAAAGAAAGAACTTGAAAAGCAAGAATTAAATTAAAGTCCTAAAAGGCCTTGAAACCCAAAGATTTCATAACCCTTCAAACGGCTCTAATCTCCCTCCAAAGAATATCAATGGCAAGAAAAGGTGAAGATGGTCCCTACAATTAAAAGATTGTTAAAACAACTTCTAAAGAAAACCCAAGAGAGAATCATTGGAGAAAAACTCAAAGAGAATTTTGCACTTAAACAAATCAAATTTTTATATAATTGAGAAGTTAATAAAAGGTGCCAAGCCTTTATATAGGCCTCTTAAGTGTTTTCCTAATCTAATTAGAAAACTAAAATAAAAAACCCTAATTATTTTAATATGGAAATTTGGGGGGTCTTTATTTGGGACTCTTGAACCAATATTTACATAAAAATTTAAACTAAGTAAAATAAATAAATAATTAAATATAAAACTTTACAACTTGGGCCACTTTGACAATTTGGCTGATTTTTGACTAAGTATGGGTGGATTTCTTGATTGGGCTTGGAATATTTTTATTGGCTTTGCCTTCAAGAATTTGGGATTGTGATCCATTTCTCCAAATTGAATCTTGATGCTCGAATGGAGATCCAATGCCTTTGCAAGATTTGGTTTCTTGACCAAGATTCCAAGATTTGAAATCTTGATTTTCCCGTTTTTCGAAGATCTAAGGCCTTGCTAACAAACTCCAATGGTCCCATTTAGTTTGGAAATTTTTCGGCCTTGATCTCGATCACTTAGTCCTTGTGTGGTGCCGTTTACTTGTGCCAAAAAGGATGGGTCGAAATGTGTGTTGATTGTCGTGCCATCAACAAGATCACCATCAAATATAGACACCCGGCGATCCCTTCATCATGTTACGACAAAACTCGACTACCGAGATTGGTCCAAACTAGGGGCCCAAGTGCAAAATGAAGTTTTTAATTTTAGTTTGTCAATTTGGCGGAAAAAAGGACTTTGATTCATTAATTTTAGTTATTTTAGTTTGTGTTTTAATTATGTCATAGTTTGCACATCATTAATATGTGTTCCGATTTAATAAAGTCATGCATTATGTAACTTTCATGTTAGTTAAGTTTGCATCATTAAATTAAGCAAGGTTTAATTATGTAACTTTCATGTTAGTTAAATTTATTTCAAAACCATGCATTTTAGCATCTTAGTTTAATAAATGAGTTGGGACATTTATTCAACTCATCTTAGTTTTAATTAATAAGTGTTTTGTTGAACTTTATTTAATAAGTGTTGTTCTTAATTGATCTAGTTCCTAGGATTATTTATTGATGCATAAATTAAGTTTTTTAAATTATGCTTTTTAATTAAACTAGTTGTGGAATAATTATGCATATATGTTTTAGTTCATTTATTTAAGTAAGTTTAATGTTTGTTATGATAAATAAGTGTTTTCATTTGTTTAATAAACTCATTTTAATGTGTTTATTGCAGGTGACTTTTTAGCTTATAGTGGTTACAATTCAAGGTCACACATTTAATTAAGGGCGTCAAGTTCTTTTGAGTTACAATTAAAGGATGTTATAAAGGAGCTTAAAATCATTAAAGGAGTTTTAAAGAGAATTTTATGCCCTTTAAAATTCAGCAGCAACTCTTCCACTTCCAAATTGCTTTTGGAGCTTTCAAGAGAAATTAATCAAGCCTTTGAATGTCATTAAGGAGCAAAGTTAAGAGATGGTGACTATTCAACTAGACAAGGACAACTCAAGAGTCATTTTCTAAGCCATTAAAGACATTCAAATCACTGAATTAAAGTGATTTTATGGAAGGAGTTATTTGGTTCAAAGAATAAGAAAGACATCGCTTTTATGGCACATTATGGATGTTTTGACCATTCTTGCTATTGTTCTAGCATTATAAATCGATGTAATCACCAAGGGGAGGAACTTTTGTGAATATAGATGAAATATTTGAATTGTGAGCTATCCAATTTCTTTGTTGTTTGAATTGATTTGACTTATCAAGCAAGCTTGTATGGCCCTCTTTTTTTTGTTGTAACTTATCACCTTTGGTGTGTATGCTCAATATACCTTTGGTTCCTATCATAGTTGATAGTGGGTCAAGGTTCCTTTCTTGTTTCCTTTAACCAAAAACACCTAAAGACCATTTTGAGATTTTCAACAATTCGTTATTGTTGGTTCATTTTGTCTTAGCCAATTAATTTGTTATTGTTTCCTTTTATTTTGTTTATTACCTTTGTTTGAAGCCATTATCTCTATTTTGTTTCATTTTAAAACAACGAATCCATCCTTACTCAATTCACGATTGCAAACATACGACTCAAAACATCACGAGACGAGTTTGTATCAAATTGGTATCGAGCTAGCGAATTGGGAGTAAGAATCGACGTTGTCCATTAATAGTAGTTTCTCAAAAAACTCAAAAAAATTTCAAAAAAAATTAAAAAAACTTGTTTCCATTCAAACTTAAAAGATTGGATATCAAGTTGTGAAAAAATTGAAAAAAATTTGAAAAAAATTGTGAAAAAAAAGAGCTAGTTTTGAAATTTAGTTTTGTTTGTGCCCAAATTTTCATTTCTTTGTTTCAAGCCTACCTTTTTGTCCTACAATTCTTACCAAGCCCAAACATCAAGTTTGTGTTTAACCCACAATAATTGCTTTTAAGTTTAAATAATTCCTAAGAACTTAGAGAGGAGGAGGAGGGAAAGAGGCAAGAGAGTGGTGAGTTTATTCAGAAAAAAAAAGCCAAGTGTGAGATTTTTTTGAGGGATAGTGAGATTCTTTGTTGGAGTTCTTAAAAAATGCCACAAAGTCTAGAAAAAATTCGAAAGGGAGTTGGATTCCCCTTGATACGCCATGCCTCAAGTCCAATCTAGCTTGAGAAGGAGCCTTGAGCCCCAAGGTCCCATCACCGATCACGAGCCAAACAATTCAAGGAGGTTTTTGCTTTAGTTAACAAAGTTTGGGGTAGACTTTGGTTGGGCACATCAAGAAGCTTGGACCAACTCAAGAACACTCCATGCATTTTACTACGAGCTGAATTAACTTCCAATTTAGCTCAATGAGCTCAAATCAGCTAATTTAGCTCAAAACTTGCAAATTCAAACAAATAATTTTTGCTATTTAATTTGTCTCAAATCTGGCCGATTTAATTATGCATGATTAATTGTTTTTCCACATGTTATTAAGTCAAATTAATTTCCCACTTTATATATAAGTCTTAATACATTTTTAATGTGTCTTGTCCAAACCAATTAATTAGACTTAGTTTAATTAATTGAGTTTTGTTTTAATTATTTGGATTAATGTTGTCTAAATTTCGTTTTAATATGATTCATGAATAATGATCAACTAAATTCATTTGTTCATGTTTAGGTTGGAATGTGGATGGAAGCAAAGCTAGGTGCATGCATCATAGGTTCAATGAATGGGTGTTACATGCATGAGGAATGTTCAATTGATTTTAAATGATTCAAGAACCAGATATTGCCTCACACATGAAGTTCACCTCTTCTTTTCGGTTTGGAATGTTCACACAAAGGACTCTTGAAACCAGTGTTCACACTTCATTTGGCCATTCAAACCTCTTAATGGCTGGTCACTTTTCAAAGAAAAGATACAACTTAAATAAGCTCATTTATGTACATTGGCAATCTAACTCCTTCATGCCCAAAAACCCAATTCAAAGTTTGAACCAAGTTCAAAATTGAGTTCAAGGGCTTTGTTCCCAAGGTTAAAAAATTTCTAGCTTAGGAATTTTAAAAATGGTTTTTATTTGGCTTTTACTTTTAAGAATTTGGAAAGGACCCTAATTTGTTTAGGAAGATTATTATTTATGGCCTTTTTTTTTTTAACTTTTAAAAGGACTTTGAATTTGGTTCTAATTGTCCCATTTGTTGAGGCATTTTTCCCTCTCATTTGAGAAGACCCGGTAAAAAGATTTTATTAACTTTCAAGTTGGTTTCAAAGGTTTTTTGAATTTATTTTTTCAAGAAAAATAAATTTATAATTTTGTTAAATAGATGGTAAATCTCAATGAAAATTCTACTTTGGTTTGCCCGGATTAGGAAGGTGTTTGTGGAAAAATGGATTGATTACTTTAAAGGAAGAAAAAGGTTAAAAAAGGTGGGGAAGAAGAATTGATGTTAAGGGTGGGTTACAAAAAAATAAAGATATTTAAATAATGGAGGATTTAAAAGTTTTAATAATCAAAACAATTTCAATAAACAAGAAGTATTTTGGCCGACTAAGTTTAAAAGGGAATTAATGGTAAGTTCGAAATGCTGAAATTTCTAGAAAGAAAAATTAAAAGGGGAAGCAAAAATTTGGTTATTTGGGTTCAGGATTGGAACATCGTTTTCACTAGGCTTAGCATTTAGCCTTAAGAATTCCATTTAAATGGATTTAAGATTACCTTCAATAGGTTTTCCAAAATCAATTCAGAAAATCATAACATGCATGAAAGCCCAGACTTTCCCCATAAATTATCCAAATTTCAAATACATGCTTTAGAATTTCAGAGGAAATTGTTACTTTAAATACCATCCAAACCCGTATGACAATACATTGCCCAAACCCCTAACCTAAAGAAATTCCAATTAAATGTTTCAATTAAATTGCAAAATTCTCAATAAACAAAATTCGAACATTTAAAAATTGAATTTTAAATATAATTAATTGTATTTAATTTAGATATAATTAAAAACTTAATTAATTATTTGTCCGTTTTAACAAATCAATTAACTTAAAATAAACAACTAATTCAACTAAAGACAAATTAAATGGTTTATTTCAGAAAATAAAAAACTAAAGAAAGTAAAATAAGCTCATTTGAATGAGGACTTGAGCTCAAGTGAGTGGAAACGAGCTAAATAGAGCTCAACGAGAAGCAATGAACTAATTCACTGCATGGATTTGCAAACAATGCTTAGGAGTGGTCCAAAAGTGTCCCGGCGTGGTCGATCATCCCTCCTCTTTAAAACGATTTGTCCCAAATGTTTCCATAAAAATCGTTCAAGATTTTGATAGCCACAAATGGCTTGGATCGAAAGAAGCTCATTCCATACCCTACCTCTTTAGAAGGGTACCACCTCACATCGTTACCTATAAAAGAATAGAACAATTAGTAACACGATGAAGGTTAAGCACAAAGGAACTTTCCAAAATTTGATTCACAATTCAACAAATAAACCGATACCGTGGTCAAAAATAGAAATTGTTCTTACCGCTTTTTCAATAGAAACAAACCTAAATCACAAAACAATCGAAGGCATAATCAAGGTCAATTACAAAATCCAAGCCCTTTAACAAGAACAAAGAATAATAATCTCCGGTCAAAAAACAAAATTTTCTTGCCATTTCAATTTGATTTGGCAATTTCATGACAGACTTCATAGAAAGAACACTAAGCAACTCAAAATCATTATCATGCAAAACATGTTCGGATCTTTTAGACCAAGGAGAACAACCTCCTAAACAAAATTTTGATTTTGACTTAACAAACCAACAAGATTCACATGTCTCATTTTCAAACTTAAAGACAAAGCATCATACAAACAAAGATTGTTTACACATTCATTCAAACAAAATTTACGATGCTTGCTTTTTTCATGGATGATTCATAATAGCAAACCCGGATTAAACAAATGATTTTGACTACTCGATCCAAATGGCAACGAGGGTGTTAGCATACTCAAATTCAAACAAGCAAACCCTTTAAATTTTGTTCAAAAGATTTAAAAACATGGAAATTTCACACCACAAATTAGATAATTCACATGATCAACACAACCAAATGTATAATATGTCCTTTTGATCACACAATTCCATATTTTGTTGGTGCTTTTATTCGTTCTTCATCAAAAATCTTCGATGCCATACTCATCAATACATTTCCATTCCTTTTCAACAGATCGCTTAGAATGAACAATTTATACGGACTTTCATCTCGAGCATCCAAAACATGCATTCCATTGCTAGTTAAAGATAAACAACCAATACCATCAAGAAAATAATATTTTCAAAAACAAGAATCTTCTTATCATCGAAAAACAAATGGATCATCATCAATCAAAGAATGACAAGTAGCCACGTCAAAGTTTAGATTTTTCTAAAGACCAAATCATCAACAATGTGTCCACCAATCGAAAAAGGCGAGGTGCCTTAAAATTTTCAACATTCATACCTTGCTTACCTTGAAACATTGGAAGAATGATATCTTGCAATTGATCGTGATGGAAATTAGGGAAACAAATGATGATTAGAGCATTGCAAGACTCCTTTCAAGGAAAAATCAACATTTCGATCCAAGGTTAAACAACAAAACAAATGTTTGAATGGGCTTTCTAAGACCAACAAAATGGCCGAATTGATCGATAGAAAACAAATCACAATCGAATGAAGACCAAAAGATTCTTACCACTTACCTTCAAAGTTTGAAAATTATTCACAACATCCAACTTACCTTTTCAATTAATTGAAACGCGATGTCGAAAGATAATGAAGTTGGAACCATTGTGGGTGAAATTTTGCAAACTCAACGGAAGAATCAAAAGGCAAACTCAAAGGGGTTAGCAAAAATTTTCCTTACTTTTTCTTGCTTGCTTTCCACTGCTTTTTTGCGAACTCTTTTTTTTTCCACTGATTTCTTTTCAAGCTCTTTTCAATTTCTTTTTCAATCTCTTTTGCTTTTCACTCTTTTATTTTTGAAATCTTTTTCATATTTTCTTTTTCATTTTTTCATTTCATTTTCTTTATTCTTTCCGCTCAAAATCTTTTACAACCAAAATTTTCAATTTGATTTGGTCCTCATGGACTTGTTCCGGGTGAGGTGCAAGGTGATTTTCCTTCCTTGATGCTTGAAGGAATACCTATTGGTACGCTCATCGTGAGTGACCTTGTGATCCAATTGCCATGGTGCTCCCATCAACAAATGGCAAGCTTGAATAGGTACCACATCACAAACGACTTCCTTTTCAGATTCGCCGATGGAATATGCAACCACTTGTTGAGTAACTTCAAATTCACCTTTGTCGTTAAACCACCGTAGCTTATAAGGTTGGGGATGCTTGGTAACGAGTAAGCCAAGTTTTTCCACCATTCTAGTGTGGCCACATTTGAACTAATGTCACCATTAACAATGATGCAACAAATTTTATCGTGGACTGATCGAGTATGAAATGATTCTTATGTTGGTTCGTTCTCCAATTGTTGAAGACTTGAACTCATTTTGATGTCAATGTTAACAGTGTCAAATCTTCTTTATCTTTGTGGATATTACTTGGAGTTTCCTTTTGTATTTTAAGATCGATTATCCTTTGCATTTTCGCCCATACTTGGAATTCACATTCAAAATTCTTTGACATGTTTCAACAAAATGTTAGCAAACAAAAGATAAATTAGAGAGAAAAATAATCCTCACCACAAAATCTCACAAGTTCTCAAAGAAAAAATAAATGGCACACCACCTTGTTTCACTTTATTTGGCTTTTATTCTCCAATGAACTCACGCCTTGTTTTACCACTCGACCTCGCCTCACAAATTTAATTGCCCCTAGACTTAATTTGTGCTTGAGGGTCGGTTTCAAAATGGGTTACAAGGATAATGTCGTGTAAGGTTTAAACAAAGAAAAAATTGGTTTAAAGTGTTGCTGGGATGGATAAATAATGGTAGGAAGGATACTTGATGATCGGAGTAATAAGAGATGAAAATAAAACTCCAAGACTTTTCACTTTTCTTTTTTACTCTTTTTTTTGCTCACTTTTTTTTCGAATTTTTTCGAATTTTTTTTGAATTTTGATTTTTTGTGATACTCCAATACAATAGTAAGGTAAATAAAGGAAAAAAATTAAATTACAACTCAAATTTTTTGATTTTTTCACGTTCAACCGATGGACGCCACACCAACAAAGCAACCGATCCGGAGGTCTTACCATTAGGACCTATTACTCGATCTAGGGCAAAGAAATTTGGAAGCCTTGTTCCTTACTTTGCACGATTCCAGATTTATTCGATCATGTTCATGCCTTAGAACATAGGCTTTATAACATGTTGTTCGATATGTGAAGTATTTAGGTTCTACTATGTATTATGTGTATTTAAGTATGTTTTGGTATTGATTGGATGTTGTTTGTGTTTTAATGAATAAGTTTGCATTATGTTTATAGCTTGTTAATAAGTTTTCAATAAGTTTGCATTACTTTAATGCATGTTTGTTTTGTTTACCAAAGGAAACGAATGGAAAAGACTTAAGATATCATTTCTAGCTTTGGTTGAAGCTCAAATATGAGCATGCACTCATCTCACCAAATAGTTCTCAAGATTGTTTTAGCTCAAACTCCTCCACACCAACTCCAGACGAGTCCATAAAAAATGTGTCCTATGTAAGGGCAAGTGTCCTATGCATTTGTGGCGCCCATGAGGCATCCAAACATGGGGGCACATGACCGCGTACAAAGGTGTGTGTGCATGTTGAATATACAAGGATAAGAACAAGGAGGTTGTCGTTTGAAATTTAAATGTATGGCTATTATTAAATGACGCCAAAAGGAGTTATAACTCCTTATTTTAAACCCTTTTGATTACCCACAATTTCCATTCAACACCCTCTTTTGTACTTATAAATACATATTACAATGATGTATTTAGGTTAGATGATTTATGAAAACAATTACGTTTGAGAATTTCTCTCAATTTGTTCTTCATTGAACTTTCCTTGGCATTTCGACTTAGTTTGTTGTGTCAAATTTTCTTGATACTTGGTTCCTAGATCGCTATCTAGAGGGTCCAAGTCCTTTGACGTTGAAGATTCGATTCTTTTGCTCAAGAGATTGTGCAAGTTCTTTCGAGTTTAACGTTAATCTATTAACGATTACTTTTGCCATTGTTGAACACCGTTGCGCTTTGGCCCTTTATGACGCGCTCAACTTCACCGATTGAATTTTTTTTGTTTTAAACGCCAACAACTTCATTTTCCTTCCATTTTCGTTTTTATTTTACCCATATTTTACCATGATTATTTCTTTAATTCCTTGTGTTTTCTTGGCAGAACGCAAACATTCCTAGATCCGTAAATACGAAGATAGTCGTTGTTAGGCTCCATCGTATCATCCGTATCGAGCCAAGTTGGAATTATTGTACTTTTCTTCTCCAACAAGAAAATTAAATTCAAAACAAAATATATATATCTTTAAAAATTCAAAAAAAACAACAAAAAGAGAAAGAAAAATGATTCAAAATAAAAAAAATAAAAAATAAAGGAGGAATTGAAATTTATCAAGTTTGGGAAAGAAAAAAGGTGTTTTGTTATGTTGAAATGTTGAATAATGTTTAGTTTTGTATAATTAAGTGCTTGGATATCAACCAAACGAACTATTCTTATTTGTTCGAGCTGGAACGGTTTAAAGCACCTTTGCAGAAGAAACTAAATTATTTAAATTCCATCCTTTTTCCTTTGTTTATTTTATTTTCTTATCCTTTTACTCTTTTCTTATCCTTTCCCTTTGTTTATTTTTATTTTTTCTCTCTAACGTGTTTTCCTTATAGCCAACACAATTATAACAGTTTTGAAATGTTGGATTAGTCCTTTAAAGAACTAAAACACGAGAAATTGTGAGGGAAAAGGCATTGAGGGGAGAATGAGGAGACAAAAGAGTCATTCACGATTCTCCCGAAAGGAAACACAAAAGTTATTTTAGAGTGCATTTTGGAGGAAAACCAGAGGTTTTGAGAGTGTCGGAGGACTTTTACTTTTGTTTTACTTAACTCATTATCCGATTTTTGTGTGTTGCTTTAGATGAGGATCAAGATCGTGTCGTGGTGGAGATCAACCACCGTTTGCAAATGCAAGCTATTACTGACCTTGCAACGCCTATTAGAAAATGCATTAGAGCCTATACACCTCGCTTGGACAAGATTGAAGGGGTGGTTCACAATCATCCATAATGAACATAATGATGAAAATGACATTGAACATTCACCAAGGGTGAATCAACGACCAGAGGCATACGATTGGCGATAATATTTCTAACATTAAAGTTGCCATACCTTCTTTTGAGGCGTTGGATCCGGATGCTTATCGACATGGGAAAGCAAGGTTGAACACGTTTTGAGTGTTATAACTACTCGGAACAAAAAAAAGTTCGACTAGCGACTATGGGTTTGTTGACTATACCTTTGGTATGGTGGGACCAATTACTGATTAGTCGACGGCGTACGATTGAAGGAATTCTAGTGAGAACATGGGAAGATATGAAGCGTATCATGCGGAGCGATTTGTTCCTTCTCACTTTCGCCGAGATTTATTTGAAAGTACAAACCTTGAAGCAGAACAGCGCGTTGAGGACTATTTCAAGGAGATGGAGATATCCATGATGCGTGCAAACATAGTTGAGGTAGTGAGGCGACTATGGCTCGGTTTTGGCGAGTTTAAGTTACGAAATAGCAAACATTGTTGAAATGCAACATTATGTTGAGTTGGATGACATGGTGCATATGGCGATCAAAATTGACGACAACAACGTGAAAAGCTTCTACTCGGTAATACTCCATTTAAATCTTTTTGAATCCTTTATACACCCCCAACAGCGCGAGGAAACAAACACCACAAACGCCATTCACGGATTAGAGGCCGAGTGAATCCGGCAAACCAAAACCTCCCATTCTTGCGATAATGGGCGTGGCAAGAAACCAATGGTGGCACAGAGCGATCAAGAGATATTCGGTGCTTTAAGTGCCTTGGTAGAGGGACATGTTGCTAGCCGGTGTCCTAATCGAAGGGTTATGTTGATGCGAGAAGATGGAGAGATCGAGTCGGATTACGAGGAAGATGTACATGAACTCCCGACTAAAGAAGATGAAGAGAATGACCTAGAAGTTCTTTGAATCTGGTCAAGATTATGGAGATCATGGTTGTCAAGCGTAGTTTGAATGTACAGCAGTGCAAGACGAGCAACAACGTGAGACTATCTTTCACACACGATGCAAGAGTTCAAGATAAGGTATGTGTTGTGATTATTGATAGCGGTAGTTGTACTAATGTTGCTAGTTCGGTGATGGTTGACAAATTGGGTCTTAAGATGACAAAACATCCGAGTCCGGTACAAGTTGCAGATGGTTGAATGGCGGTGGAGAACTTAAAGTGGCGAAACAAGTGGTTTAGCTGGTTTTCATTTGGAAACTACAAGGGCGAGGTCCTTTGTGATGTTGTATCGATGGATGCTACTCACCTTCTTTTGGAGCGCCCTTGGCGATATGACAAGAGGGCAATGCATGATGGTTTTACAAATCGATACTCTTTTATGCATGCGGGTGAGAAGATTACTTTGGCTCCTGACAACGAAGTCAAGTAATTGAAGATCAAACAAGCTTGAAAAAGAGTAAGGGAAGTTGCAAAGGAGAAGAAAAGATGAGTGTATATGCAAGCGAGAAATCGGAAATGTATTTCCTCTCACCAATCCTTGTTTATTTTAATGTTTAAAGATCATTGTTTATTGGTGGGTTCCCTGTTGATTTTCTGCATCGATTGTGTCCCTTTTGCAAGAGTTTGAGGATGTGTTTAAGAAGAAAACGCAAGAAGTTCTACCACCTCTTCGTGGCATTGAGCACCAGTTGATTTCGTTCGGTGCTACCATTCCAAATCGACCGACTTATCATACTAACCACGAAGAGGCGAAAAGAGCTTCAAAAGGCAAGTTCTGGAATTGATGGACAAGGGTTATATTCGAGAAAGTCTGAGTCCACGTGATGTTCGGTGTTGTTAGTCTGAAAAGAAGGATGGGTCTTGGAGGATGTCAAGTAGATTAGAGGCGTGAATCAAATTACAATTAAGTATGGCGTCATCCTATTCCTAGACTTGATGACATGTTGGATGAGACTTTGCGGAGTCATCTTCTCCAAAATTGACTTGAAGAGTGGATATCATCAGTTAGCATGCGAGAAGGCGACGAATGGAAGATGACCTTCAAAACAAAGCTAGGTTTGTATGAGTGGTTAGTGATGCCTTTTGGTTTAAGTAATGCACCTAGTACTTTTATGCGACTAATGAATCATGTTACGATCTTTTATTGGAAAGTTTTGTGTTGTGTACTTTGATGACATTTTAGTTTATAGCAAGACTTTGCGGGATCCGTCTGAACATCGAGAGGTGTATTGCAGACTTTGAGAAGAGAAAGATTGTATAGTAACGTAGAGAAATGTGTGTTTTGTACTAACGGACTTACATTTCTTGGTTACATTAATGAGGTGCTGAGGGGTGTTGAAGTTGATCATGAGAAAATAAAGGCAATTCGGGAATGGCCACGAAAGAGCATCAATTACTCGGGTTAGATCATTTCATGGTTTAGCTAGTTTTTATCGACGGTTTGTTCCTAACCAGTTCTATTACCACCCCTTAGCAAGAATTAAAAGAATTCCGACTTCTTGTGGGGTAAAGAACGAAGATGCCTGCCTTCTGAAAATTAAGGATTGTTTGACAAAAGCACCATTATTAGCCTTACGACTTTGATAAAACTTTTGAAATTGAATGTGATGCTTACAGGTTGGTATAGTAGCGATTTAATACGGGAAAAGAGGCGTTGCATATTTGCGAGAAACAGGTGGAGCAACATTGAATTATCCGGTTTATGATAAAGAGATGTATGCCGATTCGGGCATTGGAACATGGCAGCGTACTTACTTGTTGCCTAAGGAGTTTGTGATCCACAGCGACCACGAGGCTTTACGATATATCACGTGTCCATAAATTGAACAAGCGACATGCTAAATGGGTTGAATTCTTAGAATCTTTTCCTTATGTCATTCGATACAAAAAGGGAAAGATAATGTAGTTGTTGATGCATTATCACATGAATATGTACTATTGAGTTATCTTGATTCACATTTGATTGGATTTGCATATATTAAAGTTATACTCGATGATCATGATTTTTGCGATAAGTATAATGCTTGTGAGAAAGGTGCGGATGGAAAATTCTACGAGCATGATGGATATCTTTTCAAAAGCAGGATATGCATTCCACGAGTTCAATGCGTGATATCTTGATCCGTGAAGCACATGAAGGTGGATTGATGGGTCATTTTGGGGTCACTAAAGCGTTACACACCTTAAAAGAGCATCTTTTACGGCCTAAGATCGGCGGGATGTTGAGCCTCTCATGAGCGTTGTGTGACATGTGAAAGCAAAATCGAAGGTTTTACCACATGGACTTTATTTTGGGATTACCTCTAACTAGAACAGGTCGGGATAGTATATTTGTTGTGGTTGATAGATTCTCGAAGATGGCACATTTCATTTCATGCCATAAGGTGATGATCTTTGTTAATGTGGCTAACTTGTTCTTTAAAGATGTTGTGCGATTACATGGTATTCCTAGGTCGATTGTTTACGAGGGATGTGAAGTTTTGAGTCATTTTGGAGGACTCTTTGGAGCAAACTAGGTCTGAAACTTATGTTTTCTACTACTTGTCATCCCAGGTGATGGGCAAGCCGAGGTTGTTAACGAGTTTTATCTACTTTACTTGATCCATCATTAAAAGAACATCAAAACTTGGGAAGATTGTTTGCCACGTTGAATTCGCTTATAACCATCTTGTACATTCTGCTACTAAGATGTCACCTTTTGAGGTTGTTTATGGCTTTAATCCTATTACGCCTCTAGATATGTTGCCTTTGCCGCGAGGAGCAATTGATGAACGAGACGGTAAAGCAAAAGAGAATACGTGAAGAAATTGCATCAACGAGTTAAGGAGAACCTCGAGCGAAGGACTCAACGATATACAAAGTAAGCAAACAAAGCTGACGGAGTCACCTTTGATGTGGGAGATTGGGTTTGGGTTCATTTCAGAAGAGCGATTTCCGACCTAAGGAGGTCCAAGCGTTACCACGTGGTGATGGTCCTTTTCGGTGTTGGAGAAAGTGAATGACAACGCCTACAAGTTAGACTTCTTAGGAGAATACAATGTGAGTGCTTAAAGGTTCAAGCGCTTAAAGGTAAGCAAGGTAAGAGTTTTTAGTCAATGAATCATGGCAATCGGTTTGAAAATTTGTTGATAAAATTTTCGATAATTTAGTTTTAAAAGATCTCCTTATTTTGATTTGGTTAATTGTTACTCGCTATTTGTGGTTGATAAATTCGTTTTAAGTGGAGGCATGAAGAGTTGTTCACTCAATAAGTTTTGTGTTGAAAAATCTTTTGATGTTGTTCGATTAAATCCACAAATACAAAATGTGATCATGTTTGATAAAGAGCTTTCATGTGAAGCGCTCAATCATTTTGATCGTGATGGTAATGAAAATTTTTAACTCTTAGTGTGAGATCTTGATATATTTGCATGAGATTTGAGAGATTTGATTGTTTGAATTTATTTTTGCCTACATCTTCTTTATTTGGCATGTGTGATGTCTTGGTGAAAGTGAAGTTTTTATTACGTTACGGAACGACCAGATCAAAACCATGTTTTTAAACCCGAACTGTATTCCTAAGTTGGCGTCAAAGAAGGTGAGTATCAAAATTGTATTTTGAATCAATGTGTTGACCCCTTCTATTTGCTTCAAGTTTTATCTTTATTTAGTTCGAAAACCAAACATGTGAATTTCGTTGGCTTGCCAAGTCAAAATCAAATTTTTGATTGGAGGTTGTATATTCTTTCTTAATGGATTCGAACATGTGTTGCATGATTTTAACTTTAATGTGCTTCAAGTCCTTCATAAGTTACTAGCCACAAAATTTTAGGTCAAATTGAAATGGTGAACAAAAACTTTGTCTTTCATCCCGGTGAATCTTCGTTCCATATCATTGTTCAAGGATTTGGACCATCAATTCTATTTTCAAAACTATAATCTTCAAATACCTTGTGAATCGGGTTTGTTTCCATCGAAGAAAAGGTAAAACCAATTTATTTTTTGATCCGGTATTGATTCATGTGTTGTTCTTTTGAGTTTATTTGTTCAAGTTGTGACTAAAATCCTGAAAGTTCTTTTGTGTTTAACCTTCATTGTGTCACTAATTTGTTTTATTGTTTTGTAGGTGTGATGTTAGGTAGTACCCTCCTAAAGAGGGATGGCATGCAAATGACCTTCTTTCTTGCCAAGCCATTTGTGGTTCTCGAATTTTGAAAATAATTCTATCAGGATCATGAACAAAGGGGTCATGATCTTGAAAACTTTTCTTGAGCAAGTGGCCCGATTTGAGGACAAATCGTTTTCAAGAGGAGGGTATGATCGATCCCGTCGGATCATATTACGACACAACTCGATGCTACCGAGATTGGTCCAAACTCGAGGGCCCAAGTGCAAAATGAAGTTTTTAATTTTAGTTTGTCAATTTGGCTGCTGGAAAAAAGGACTTTTGATTCATTAATTTTTAGTCATTTTAGTTTGTGTTTTAATTATGTCATAGTTTGCACATCATTAATTTGCGTTACGCATTTAATAAAGTCATGCATTATGTAACTTTCATGTTAGTTAAGTTTGCATCATTAAATTAAGTCAAGTTAGTTTAATTATGTAACTTTCATGTTAGTTAAATTTGCATTTCAAAACCATGCATTTAGCATCTTAGTTTAATAAATGAGTTCTTGGACATTTATTCAACTCATCTTAGTTTTAATTAATAAGTGTTTTGTTGACCTTTATTTAATAAGTGTTGTTCTTAATTGATCTAGTGATGTGAGCTTGCTGAACCAAATGGAGAACGAACAAGAAGCCATCAAGCTGCCCATTGGTCCAATACTTGCGAGCTGAAAGATAAACGATTCAAAGATGCTATTTTAGCAATGGTGGAGCGGGTTGAGGAAAATGATAGCAAGGAGTTTAAAAGCAGGCTGAACATATTCAACTTCTTTGAAGCTGAATTTCGTTCTAGCTAATTAATTTGATCTTTGGAATTTAGACCATTTAAATAAACATTTAAATAAGTTTCATTACTGACTTTTAAATATGTCTTAATTAATTTAAGTGTTTAATATGTCTTGATTTAGTTAAATTAAAGATGTCTTGATGTCATTTAGTTTGTCTAAATTATTACATGTTTTAAATTTGTCTAGCTAAATTTATGTGTTATGATTTGTTAATATTTAAGTTGTCTCAATGTTATTTAGGATGTTCACATTATATTTTAATTTAGTTCAGATGAATTTGCTTGAAATTAATTAAGTTCATGTTTATTTTAGGTGCAGTAGAATTTGGAGATGAATTAGGCGATTAATGCATGGAGATTCAATGAATTTGAAGATGCATGTGCAATTGAATTAATGCATTAAAAGCTGATTAATTTTGGTGTTCTTCAAGGCAACTATTCGGCCAAGAGTGATCAAGCTTTTCATCCTTTCAAGCTTGGCGATTCTCTTCCCAAGGCGTATAAAAATTTGTTCACACTATGTCTATTCGGTTCAGCCATGTTCACACTTCAAGGCTCTTCAAAACCGTCCATTCACACTTCTAAATGGCTGTTCAAGTTGCCAATTAATGCTGGTAATTTTTCATCAATAGTTGCTTCATGAATGACCTCATTAAACTCCATTGGCGAATGTAGGCTGCGCCATTTTTCCAAGTCCATTGAAAGCTCTTCCTTGGTCTCTATTCAGCGAACCTTGATGCAAGCATATACATGAATTTAAGCTGAATTTTTGTTCAATTTTGCTTAGAAATTAAGTCTAGAATATGTCCATTTGGCTACTAGACATTAGACTATAAATAGTTGCTCAATTTCTTGTAAAAGGACTTTTGATGAATTTCGAATGAAATATCATTTTAGTGAGGCAATTCACTCTCTTTATTCTTCAAAGCTCAATTGACTTATCTTTGAGTGGCGTCAATCGACTTTGTTTTTGAACTTATCACCATAAGGTGTGGCGTTCCAACTATCTTTGAAGGTTCCTATTTTGCTAAATAAGGGTCTCGATTTTATCTACCATTTCTTTCCTTTTCTTTGAAACCTTTAAGCCGGGTCCTTATTTGCTAATAAGGGTTCGTTCTTGTTTCATTAGAAACCATTTATCCCCATTTTGCTTCCTAAATCATTTAAAACCAATATAACTCATCTTATTGAATTGAACTAAATCGACACTACCTAAATTTGATCGGGAACATAATACGACTCGTTATTTCATAAAGCGAGTTCGTATCGGTTGAAATATCAAGCTGGTTAATTTAGATACGTAAATTGTAGTTCGAAAAAAATCAAGAAAAAAATCGAAAAGAAAAAAAATTTGAAAAAAATTGCATACGGTCTAGGTGCGAGACGAAAAGGCGTGAAAGATCCGTAAAAAAAGAATAAGAGAAATTAATCAAGCCTTTGAATGTCATTAAGGAAGCGAGGTTAAGAGATGGTGACTATTCAACTAGCCAAGGACAACTCAAGAGTCATTTTCTAAGCCATTAAAGACATTCAAATCAATTTGAATTAAAGTGATTTTATGGAAGGAGTTATTTGGTTCAAAGAATAAGAAAAGACATCGAGTTTTTATGGCACATTAAGTGGATGTTTTGACCATTCAGATTACCTTGTTCTAGCATTATAAATAGATGTAATCGACCATAGAGAGGAGGAACTTTTATTTGAATATAGATGAAATATTTGAATTGTGAGCTATCCAATTCTCTTTGTTCTTTCGGAATTGATTTGACTTATCAAGCATAGCTTGTGGTGTCCATCTATTCTTTGTTGCTGAACTTATCACCTTTGGTGTGGCGTTCAATATACCTTTGGTTCCTATCATAGTTGATAGTGGGTCAAGGTTCCTTTCTTGTTTCCTTTAACCAAAAAACACCTAAAGACCATTTTGAGATTCGGGTCAACAATTCGTTAATGTTGGTTCATTTTTGGTCTTAGCCAATTAATTTGTTATTGTTTCCTCTTTATTTTGTTTATTACCTTTGTTTGAAGCCATTATCTCTATTTTGTTTCATTTTAAACTGAAGCGAATCCATCACTTACTCAATTCACGATTGGGCAACCATACGACTCAAAACATCATGAGGAGCGGTTCGTATCACATCCTATTCCTTGATTTCGATGATATGCTTGACAGTTAAGTGGTGCCAAAATATTTGAAAATTGATCTTTGGAGTGATATCATCAAATCGAATGCGAAAGGCGATGAATGGAAGACGCCTTTAAGACCAAACACGATTTGTATGAATGGTTGGTAATGCCATTTGGTCTTACAAACTCCTAGTACTTTTATGCGATTAATGAATCATGTGTTGCGTGCTTATATTGGAAAATTTTGTGTAGTATATTTTGAAGATATCTTGATATGACAAGTCATTGGAAGATCACGTTCAAGATTTGCGAAAGATTTTAGATTCATTGCGAAGAGAGGTACTCCTTTGCCAATTTTAAAAGTGTTCATTTTATACTAACAAAATTGTGTTTTTAGAGTTTTAGTCGTGAGTTTCAAGTGATCCCGAACTCCAAAACAATAAAGGATCAACCAAGAAACCAAAAACACTTGTGAATAGCTATTCTTTGAAGCCAATAACATGAAATTGAATTCAAGAGAGACTCCCAAGAGTAGAATCGAAAAGAATAACACAAAAGCAGAATCAAATCAAACTCGATAGATCACAAAATCAAATTGAATTAGATCTAGGGTTTGGGCGGAAAGAAAAGAATTTGTGAATCAAATGTAATCGTGTGCCGACCAAGCCTTACATATATAGGCTCTATTACTTTCCTAACCTTATTAGGAAAAACTAAAAACAAAAAAACCTAATTTTAATTAAAGGAAAATTTGGCCAAGGCTATTTAATGGGCCTCTTGGACTGAATGTTTACATAGAAATTAATTTATGAAGTCTAAAATTTAAACTAAGTATTTAAAGAATTAAAACTTAACAAATTGGGCCACTTTGACAATTTGGCACGATTTTCAACTAAATCGATTTAAATTTCGGATTGGGCTTGGAACATCTTATTGGGCCTTGTCTTTAAGAACTTGGGCTTGTAATCCATTCTCTCCGAAATTGGCTTGTTAATGCTCAGAATGGCGAGATCCAATGTGCCTTAGTTGCAAGATTCGGTTTCTTGGACCAAGATTTACAAGATTTGAAATCTTAATTTTCTTGATTCTTGAAATCGCTCAAAGCGGCAAAATTGGACCAAGATTCGGTTTCTGATTTTCTTGAAAACAAGTGAATCTTGATTTTCTTTTCCTTAGTATACGCATCTAAGGCCTTTATGACTCGTATCATTCCCCCTTCCTCAAAAAGATTCGTCCTCAAATCTGAAAAATGAAATGGAGATAAGTCAACCACATTGAAAGTAGAACTTGTAGTCCAATCATAAGCATAACAAAACAAGTATAACGCATGCGAATGGACAAATTCAGATTACCATGTAAACAATCTAATTTACTCGCCAATGTCTCGTCAAATATCCGAAACAAAGATGGACATGTTTTAAGGCATTCAATCATCTCAAATTGTTTCCACAAACCATGAATAAATCGCGAGTAATAAATCAAATGGTAAGCGTAATCATCACAAGTAGGTATTTGAAAAGTTTCACACAGTTCTGAGAGTTGCACAATCATACCATGCATTAATCGACGGTCTATAGATTCACTCACACATGCATTATCAAAACAAGAATCTTTTTATCAACCATCAAAGCGAGATAGATCATCAATAAATAAAATAGAGACGATCAAACACGTTTCGATCTAAGTGTTTTACAAAAATTAAATCATCAACACGATCTTTGTCACTATCAGGGAGTACAAAAGTGTTTCAAAAGTTTCAAGCATCTTACCTTTATAAGAAGAAGAATAATGGTCAATTTTATCTTTTCCATTTAATACAAACCTTCGCTCATCAGAGGGCATAGTGTAGTCAAAGCTCCATTCTTTGAGTTAACCTTTGTCAAATGGAACTCAAACGTCATGTACAACCACTGAAAGCTATTTAAGGCGAATAAAAAGTTGAAAACAAATTTGGCAAATTTCGTTACCTTATTCAAAAACCAAGTATCAAAACAATAGAAAGTATTTGCACACAATAGATGATGCTTGATTTTCCAACAAAATATACCAAAATAGATTAGGGTTTAAAAACTTGATTTTGATTAGTCATGCCAAAGTGTAACAAAGATTTCATTAAACCAATCAAGTTAAACCATGAGGATTTTTGCATACATACCAACATATATTCAAAACTTTTTTATTCACCAAAATAGATTTGCACAAATTAGCGGATTTTACACTTGGCAAATCAAAAGAATAACAACTCACGCTTCCTTTAGTAATGAGTTTATCAACCACAATCAAAGAATAACAATTAATCGAGATCAAAAGGAGGGATCTTTTAAGAACTAAGTCACCAAAAGTTTTATCAATAATTTTCAAATCTGCACGGGACTCGGTTGCTTAAAATTTCCTTACCTCGCTTACCTTGGGCTCATGTAGTGTGATTTCATCTTTGCATATGTTGATCGTGTAAGAAAGCGTCTTTCATTTGAGAGGTATTGAAGTTGAAAGTTATCTTCGGTCTTCGAGAACACGAAAAGTAGCAACACAAGAAAATTAATATCTTGGTTAGTGGAAACATTCCTCACTACCCTTTCCTCTTCTTTTCTTTTGTTTCTTTTCTAACTCATTTTTCTTTTTCTTCAATTTCTTTTCAATTCTCTTTGCATTTCCTTTTCACTCTCAATCTCTTTTTTCTCTTTTCATTCTCTTTTCTTTTTGATTTCTTTTTTGTCTTCCTTTCATTACAAGATAGAGATGTTACAAATGAATCAAAATGAAAAGACTCTCGTTGAGTATGTATGCGGAATGACTTGCATCGAAAAATGATCACCTTTTGAAATTGATTCTCGATGGACAAGTTCCTTGGGGCATATGAAGAATTACTTGTGATTTCTAGTTAAGTAGAGTTTATATCAATCAATTAGAAAGTGTAAGAACCATAACTACCAAATTATCCTAATTGCACTAGGAATCCAAAAAGTGCGAGACACCAATTGATTTGTGTTGCATCGAGGAAGAATTGTGCACACTTTTAAATCCTACTAACACAAGAAACAAGAAGGTGTTAGATAGTATAAAGAAATAATAAAAGCAAAACAAATGAAATCCTACGACTAATAATCAATAAAATTACGATACCCAAAAACTTAGAAAAGCGGGGAGTAACTTGACAAACTTCGTTTGAGGTGTTCCCAATCTCCAAAAATCACAAAATTTAAACTCGAATGTCCTTAAATATTGTATATTTTATCAAAATCTTGACACTAAACTCAACCTTGAATATTTTTTAATTTTATTTGATTTCATATTTTTCTATTTTTTGACTTTTTATTCTGATTTTTTGTGGGAAATATTTTTATATTCTATCACAGTGCCAAAATATGTATATAAAATTTTAGACCAATCGGACAACGTTTACCCTCAAATGAATTTTTTCAAAAATTTTTACGGGTAAAAATTGTTGTTCTTTGAAATTAGTTTAGAAATCAACCAAGAACACCCAACACGCCCAAAATCGATACCAAATGATAGAGGTTGTCGTGGACCAAGATCGAGTTGTCAAGTCACGGGAAAATCCTCGAAAGCTTTAGACACTTTGATTCTAAACTAACACAACTAATTAAATTTATTGAAAATAAATTTAATCACTCCTGAACTAATTAAGTGTCAAATTGAGCTGAATTAGTGACACGAGCTAAAATCAGCTTGTAGGATGGTGCGAATCAAGCTAGTTGAGCTGGGCGTTTTAGGTGCAATCAACCCATCATTCCACAATCGAGCAATATAGCTTGCTACGGCATCTTGGAACTTCTTGGCACGTGCTCGAGTGATTGGTCCCAAAGGCAACTCCATGGATTCGGCACCTATCTTCATGGGCGAGCTAATATCGATAATTGTTTTCATAAATCATCTAACCTGAATACATCATTTTAATATGTATTTATAAGTACAAAGAGGGTGTTGAATGGAAATTCGTGGCTGTAATCAAAGGGTTTAAAATAAGAAGTTATAACTCCTTTTGGCGTCATTTTAATAGCACCATACATTTAAATTTCAAACGACAACCTCTTGTTCTTATCCTTGTATATTATTACACATGCACACACACTCTTGTGCACTAGCGGTCATGTGCTCCTCACATGTTTGGGCGCCACATGGGCTGCCACAAATGCATAGGACACGTTTAATTTATACGGACTCGTCGGATTTGGAGTTGAGTTGGTGGAGGTGAGTTTGAGCTAGCTAGAAATGTCTTGAAGTGAAATGAGTGAAATAATCTTTTAGATCTATTTAGTGAGATAAGCTGCATGCACATATTTGAGCTAACCGAGCTAGAAATGAGGTCTTAAGTGCTTTGTATTATTGTTTGAGCTTCAACCGAGCTAGAAATGAGATCTTAAGTGCTGTCCATTACGTTTTCTTATGGTAAATAAAACAAACATGCATTAAAGTAATGAAAACTTATTGAAAACTTATTAACAAGCTGTAAACATAATGCAAACACACTTATATACTCAATGGAACTAATGCAAATGTTACACTTAAGTATGTAACACATTATAGAGCTTAGTTTCTACACTAATACAAGCTGTAAACACTTGCAATCTTATTCATTAAAACACAAACAACATCAAATCAATACCAAAACATACTTAAATACACACATAATACATAGTAGAACCTAAATCGTCACATATCAGCATGCAACATGTTATAAAGCCTATGTTCTAAGGCATGAACATGATCGAATAAATCTGGAATCGTAGCACAAGTAAGGAACAAGGCTTCCTGAATTTCTTTGCCTTAGATCGAGTAATAAGGTAAGACCTCAGGATCGGTTTGCTTTGTTGGTGTGGCGTCGCACATCATTCGGGTTTAAAACTTGATTTTAATTAGTCATGCTTAGAAGTGTAACAAAGATTTCATTAAACCAATCAAGTTAAACCATGAGGATTTTCGCATACATACCAACATACATTCAAAACTTTTTATTCACCAAAATAGATTTGCATAAATTGCGAATTTTACACAAGGCAAATCAAGAGAATAACAACTCACACTTCCTTTCTTAGTTAGTGGCAATCCTAGAATAAAATCCATGGATAAGTCTACCCATGGTGAAGTAGAAATCAGCAAAGGAGTGTAAAGTGAGTGAGGCATTACCTTAGATTTTGCTTGTTTACATGCGATGCACTTAGAACATACTTTTCGACATCCTTCTTCATATGTGGCCAATAGAGTGTTCTATCCCACCTAAAGGTGGTAAACCATTAGGGGCCTCACTAAAAACATCCACATAATCACAAAAGACATTGAAACACACTAGGCAAATATCCATTAATGTTAGATAGAGATAAATAGTTTTGCCTAAACCTCACAAGGATACAAGGCTATATATTGAGTAGGGCTCTCCGCACATCTTTTTTTGTTGCAATCAAAATTTTCTCTCTAGTTTTACCACTTGCGGATTCACTCACCTTTGGGCCATTTAAAATTTGACTTTTTTCACTACTAGCCTCTTTTATCTCTGTCTTTTTTATTTGTCCTTTCTCTCTCACCCCCTCACAAAATTTCATCATTTTTAATTGATCTTTATATACATCATTGGGATTTAAAGGAGCAAGCGATAAAGGGTTTCGCGGACCAAGATCGAGTTGTCAAGTCACGAAACTCCTATGAAAGTTCAAAACAATCGAGATCTGAAAGCGAAGCGGAAAAAATAAAAGATTAGATCTTTGAATTTCCGGATCTGAAATAAAATCCCCAAATCAGCAAAGAATCAAATTGAGACTCGAAATAAGTATTAATAAAGTTCTTGAGAATCAAGAACACATAATTGAACCAAAGAAGACTCAATATGTCGAATCTATCAATTGAACACAAACAGAAAATTAAAATGCAACAGATCACAACAACCCAAAAATTGAAATAGAATGAGGATAGGTTGTTTGACGGCAAGATCAAAGGAAAAGGATGATTGAAGAACGTTTTCTTCTGCCAAGAAGAGTCTTGATCGATTTCTTTAAGGTTGAAGTTGGCGGAAACACAATAAAAGAATTGAAATAAGTTAGATAAAGAAAAGCGACACAAGTAGAAAAATTAAAACAAAGCGAACAACATGAAAAGAAAGATAAAGTCCTAAGAAGCCTTGAAATCAGAAAGATTTCACAACTCCTTCAAACAGCTCTAACCTCTCCTCCAATGAAGATCAATGGCAAGAAGAAGGCTTAAGATGGCTCCCACAATCAAAAAGATTGTTAAAACTACTACTAAAGAAAACTCAAGAAAATTCTTGAAGAACTCAAAGAGAATTTTCACTCAAAACAAATCTGGAATTTTCAATGCAATTGTAATGTGTGTAACAAGGGTGGTAGGCCATGCCTATAAATAGGCCTTATAACTATTTCCTAATCTCATTAGGAAAACTTAAAAAACCTAATTAACAAATTTAAGAGGGAAATTCGCCAAGGCATTCTAATGGGTTTGCTTGGTAGAATTTTACATAAATACTCCTAAAGTCTAAAATTAAATTAAACAATTAAATTTTTACAAATTAGGCCACTTTAACAATTTGGCACGATTTTCAACTAAGTATGGTTTGACTTCTTGGTTGGGCTTGGAATCCTCTTATTAGGCCTTGCCTTCAGAACTTGGGCTTGTAGTCCATCTCTTACAAATTGGCTCGTTGATGCTCGTATGCTTGAGATCCAATGCGCTTTGACGCAAGATTCGGTTTCTTGGACCAAGATTTCCAAGATTTGAAATCTTGATTTTCTTGATTCTTGAAATCACTCCAAACAACAAAATTGGACCAAGATTTCCAAGATTCGATTTCTTGATTTTCTTAAAAACAAGAAAGTGAATCTTGATTTTCTCTTCTTTGTGTATGCATCTAAGGCCTTTGTGACTTGTATCATTCCCCCTTCCTCAAAAAGATTAGTCCTCGAATATTTATAAGCAAAGAAGAAGGTCGATTTTACCTTTTCCATTTAATAAAACCTTCGTTCATCGGGGCATAGTATAGTCGAAGCTCTGTTGTTGAGTTAACCTTTGTCAAATGGAACTAAAACTTCATGTACAACCACCTAAAGCTGCTTTAAGGCACGAATATAAATTGAAAACAAATTTGGCAAATTTCGTTACCTTATTCACCAAAAGCATTTACACAAATTTGCGGATTTTACACAAGGCAAATCAAGAGAATAACAACTCACGCTTCCTTTCAGTAATGACTTTATCAACCACAATCAAAGAATAACAATTAATCGGATCAAAATGAGGGATATTTTAAAATTAAGTCACCAAAAGTTTTATCAATAATTTTCCAATCACTTACGAGACTCGGTTGATAAAATTTCCTTACCTCACTTACCTTCGGGCTCATTTAGTGTGATTTCATCTTTGCATTATGTTGATCGTATGAAAGCATCTTTCATCGAAAAGGTATTGAAGTTGGAAGTTATCTTTCATATGTGGCCAATGGAAGTGTTCTATCCCATAAAGGTGGTAAACCTTTAAGGGCCTCACTAAAACATCCTCATAATCCTGCAAAAACATTGAAACACACTAGGCAAATTTTCATTAATGTTAGATAGAGATAAATGATTTTGCCTAAACCTCACAAGGATACAAATTTGTTCATTAAATTTTGATAAAATGTTTGAAATTGAATGTGATGCTTCGGGTAGGTATAGGTGCTATTTTGTCACAGGGAAAGATGCACATTGCATATTTAGTTGAAAACTTAGCGAACAACATTGAATTATCCTGTCTATGACAAGGAAATGTACACCTTGGTATGAGGCCTTTGGAGATATGGCAGCATTATTTGTTGCCTAAGGAGTTTGTCATCCACACTGACCATGAGGCTTTGCAGTATTACTGGTCAGCATAAATTAAATAAACGGCATGCTAAATGGGTTGAATTTTTGGAATCTTTTCCTTATGTCATTCGTTCTGAAAAGGAAAAGACAATGTCGTTGTTGATGCATTATCACGTAGATATACCCTTTTGAGTTACCTTGATTCACAGTTGATTGGATTTGCATATATTAGAAATTATATTACGATGATCCGATTTTAGAGATAAGTATAATGCTTGTGATAGAGGGTTACGCATGAGACCAAGATCGAGTTGTCAAGTCACGGGAAACTCCTATGAAGAATGCTAAACACTTGGATCTAAAAGCGAATTAGAAAGATCAAATCTTAGAATTTCCGGATCTAAAATAAAAACTCTAAAACAACAAAGAATAAACCAAGAATCGAAACACTTTGATACGAGTCACAAGGCCCAATTCAAGCTCGAGAACATGATGGGCTCAAATTACCACAAGGCCCAATAACGAGGTTAAAGGCCGGACAAATGCGTTCAAAACTAAATGGAACCATTCAAGAATTTATTAGCAAGGCCTTAGATGTGTACGAAGGAAAAGAAAATCAAGATTCACTTTCTTATTTTCAAGAAAATCAAAAACGAATCTTGGTCCAAGTTTGTTGTTTGGAGCGATTTCAAGAATCAAGAAATCAAGATTTCAAATCTTGGAAGTCTTGGTCCAAGCTGAATCTTGCTGACTAAGGCACATTGGATCTCTATTCGAGCATCAACGAACCAATTTGGTGAGAAGCGGACTACAAGCCCAAGTTCTTGAAGGCAAGGCCCAATAAGATGTTCCAAGCCCAATCCAAAAGTTAAATGAGACTTAGTTGAAAATCGGAGCCAAATTGTCAAAGTGGCCCAATTTGTTAAGTTTTAATTCTTTAAATACTTAGTTTAAATTTAGACTTTATAAATTAATTCCTATGTAAAAATTCATTGAGGCCCATTAAAGGCCTTGGCGAATTTCCTTAAAAGTCAATAATTGATATGACCTCGGTTTAGTATTTGAGTCCGAGTCATTTAGTTCCCAAGTAAATGAAGAAGTATAATTAGAAAGAAGAAAATAGAATATAATTGAGTTCAAAGAAGTAAAGTAAGTTTGTGCAAAGATGGATGTGGATTTGGTTTAAGTCGAAATGGTATGAATTAGAAGAGTAGAGTTAGGTTTAGAGTCAATTAAGAATTGGTATTTGGTTTTGGTATGAATTGGTATTTGGAAATTGGTACGAAATGGAAAGGGATTTGATGCGGAATGGTAATGGTTCAAAAGGTCAACCAACACTAAAGAAAGAAGTGGGCCGAAACTTATAGGACCTAAATGAGTTGGAAATGGTTGATAAGGACCTTGACCCGATACTTTGGAAAGTATGAACCAAAGGTATCAAGGGTGAACGCATACACTCGGGTTTAGGGAGTGATAAGTTCAATAAAAGACTCGGAAGAGCGCCACTAGTAGCTAGATAAGTCTTACGGGTCTCGAGCGAAATTTGAGAAAAGGCCTCACAAATTCGGACAATTAGTTAAAAAAGTGTCAAAAGTCCTTTACAAAGTAAAAATTCAGGTATTTATAATAAGCTCCTAAGCTAGCCGAATGGTCTCTTACAATCCTTAAAGATTAAGCAATTGTACCACTTAAATGAACTAGCTAGATTAATTTGAACTTGGCAAGCTTCTAGAATTCATATTGAACCTTGGTCAACTTTGAATGGTGCATGGAGGAGTTAGGTTCGGTCAATGTACATAAATGAGCTCATTTAAATTGTAACTTTTGTTGAAAAGTGACCAGCCATTAAGAGGATTTGAGCGGCCACATGAAGTGTGAACACTCGATTTCAAAAAGTCCTCAAGTGTGAACATTCCAAACCGAAAAGCCAAGAGTGTGAACTTCATGTGTGAACTGCATTATGCTGGTTCTTGAATCATTTAAAATCAGCTGAACATTCTTCATGCATGTATCACCACATTCATTGAATCTATTGTGCATGCACCTAGCTTAAATGCTTCCATCCACATTCGGCCAACCTACACAACATGAACAAATGAATTTAGTTAAATCTATATTCAAGCTGAATCATATTAAAACATAATCTAGACAACTTAAATCCTTATAATTTAAGACAAACACAATTAATTAAGCTAAAGCTAATTAATTAGGTTTGGACAAGACAACTTAAAACATGTAATAAGAAATATTTATAAGTCAGTAGGAAATTAAATTGACTTAATAACATGTAAGAAACACAATTAATCATGCATAATTAAGTTCGTCTAGATTTAAGACCAATTAAACAACAAAATTAATTGAACTGAAATTGAGCTGATCCAAGCTCATTGAAATGAAATGGAGCTTAATTCAACTCGTAACAAAGTGCGGAAGGCTCATCGAGTTGGTCCAAGCTTCATCAATGTGTCCAACCAAAATCTCGCCCCAAACTTTATCTACTAAGTAAAACACCTCCTTAAATTGTTTGGCTCGGGATCGAGTGATGGGGCCTTAGGGCAACTCAGAGGCTCCTTGTTCGAGCTAGGTAGGACTTGAGGCGTGTAGTATCATCCTCCCGCTCTTCAAAGCGATTTGCCCTCAATTCGAATCACGCATCAAAGGGGATAAGTCGAGACATTAAAACTTGCACTTATATTATACTCACGGTAGATCAAGTCGATAGGAGTTCTCGTTAATTAGTTCCAAGACTTGAAAAGGTCCGTCACCCACGGTAGTAGCTTTGACCTTCGTTGGGAGGGAAGCGTTCCTTTCTCATGTGAATCAAACCTAATCACGAGTTCGAATATAACCTTTTACGACCCTTTGTTCGCCTTCCGAGCATAACTTTCGGTCCTTGCTTCAATATTAGCTCAAACTTTCCTATGTAACTCCTTTACATACTCGTTCTATTTAACATCTACATGAATAAGTTGATCGTTAGATAAAGATACTAAATCTAAAGGAGTTAGTTAAATCCATAAACGATTTCAAAAGGAGAGTGTTTGAATTCTTGTCTGAGCTCGTTTGGATGATGTGATGAGTCGTATTATGTTCCCGATCAATTTAGGTAGTGTCGATTTAGTTCAAATTCAATAAGATGAGTTATAATGGTTTTAAATGGCTTAGGACGCAAAATGGGAATAAAATGGTTTCTAATGAAACAAGAACGAACCCTTATTAACAAATAAGGACCCGGCTTAAGGTTTCAAAGAAAAAGAAAAGGATGGTAGATAAAATCGAGACCCTATTTAGCAAAATAGGAACCTTCGGTATATTTGTGAACACCACACCATGGGTGATAAGTTGAAACAAAGTCGATTGATGCCACTCGTAAAGATAAGTCAATTGAGCTTTGAAGAATAAAGAGTGAATTTCTCACTAAAATTATATTTCATTAGGAAATTTGGCAAAAGTCCTTTTACAAGAAATTCAACAACTATTTATAGTCCATGCTAGTAGTAGCCAGAATGGACAAGTTCAAGACTTAATCAATGAACTAAAATTCAGCTTTAATTTCATGAATAGAGTCGAGGTAGGTTCGGATGAATGAGAGCTTCAATGGTCATCTTCTAGATGGGCAAATGAACCTTGAACATCTTGGATGTTCATGAATGGGCTAGGTTCGGTCAATGAGCATAAATAGACTCATTTAAGTTGCATCTTTTGGTTGAAAAATGACCAGCAATTAATAGGAACATGAGCAGCCATTTGGAGTGTGAAAGCAAAGCTTTGAAGAGTCTTAGAGTGTGAACACCATGAACCGAATAGCCAAAAGATTTCCAGCAATGTGAAAGAAATAAATAGCAGCTTTGAAGAATGAAAAATCATCTCTTTTTGCCGAATGGTCACCTAAAGAACTCCAAAAATCAGCACACCCTTTTTAATGTGGTTCATGCATGTATCGCTAGGTGCATTGAATCAATCATTCATGCATCTTGTTTAATGCATTCCACATTCTACAACCTTCCCATGCATCCTCATTAATTTGAACCTAAACAAAACAAATGAACTTCATTAATTTATCCCAATTCAATTGAATATAATATGAACATACTAATTAACATTAGAACAAATTAAATTAAACTAAACAAGACATATTAATTCGGCTAGGCACAATTAAAGCATGTCTTATGTTTGAACCAATTAAATGACATCTAGACACATTTAGTAACATATTAAACACTTGTACTAAATAAAAACATATTTATAAGCTGTAGTAAGACTTAATTAAATGCTTATTTAAATGGTCTAAAATTCAGCAGCAAATTAATTAGCTAGAACTAAATTCAGCTTCAAAGAAGTTGAATATGTTCACTCATTTTAAACTCCTTGCTATCATTTTCCTCAACCTGTTCCACCATTGCTAAAATAGCATCTTTGAATCGTTTAGCTCTAGCTCGTGTTATTGGACCAATGGGTAGCTTGATGGCTTCTTGTTCGTTCTCCACTTGGTTTGTAGGCAAGCTCACATCGATTCTGAATGAGCGGATCGATTATCGCATAAACTCAATATGCGATAAACACTCTTCCACGACTTGATATTTTTTTCGTATAAGGCCCTCAATAAGGTTGATAACACTTTCGGTTGACCACTTTCGTTTGGCCATCCGTTTGGGGTGGCAAGTGGTTGAAAACAACAACTTAGTTACGAGCTTTCCCAACAATGACCTCAAAAGTGACTCAAAAACTTTGTGTCTCGATCGAAACAATCGTCCTCGGGATGCCATGCAAACGAACAATTTCCTTAAAGAAAAGATTAGCAATGTGAGCGGCATCATCGGTTTTGAACAAGAAACAAAATGAGACATTTTGAGAAGCGATCAACAACAACAAAAATAGAGTCCTTCTGTTTTGGTTCTTGGCAATCCAGGACAAAGTCCATGGAAATGTCTTCCCAAGGTGCGTCGGGTATAGGGGTGGCGTATCTGACCCGTGCACTTGAATTTTGATTTGGCCTTCTTGCGTCACACATCACGCACAAATTAAGCTCAACGTCCTTTTATTTTCGGCCAATAGAAATGCTCTTGGAGAGTTGCTAAGGTTTTTCCAACACGAAATGGCCATGAGGCCTCCGCTATCGCGCCTCATGTACTAATAAATCTCGTATGGAACTCATGCACACACAATTTTCCTTCTCTAAAAAGAAACCATCATACCTATAAAACTTATCAATAGCAACATTTTCACTGCAACAAACATTTCTCCAAAATCATCATCATTAGCATATAGATCTTTCAACATTGCAAAACCAAGCAATTTAGAATCCAAATCGATAAAAGTGTATACCTTCTTGAAGAGCGTCGATACGATATTTTCCTTACCTCTTTTATATTTTATGACATAGGAAATGATTCCAAATACTCTACCCACTTAGCATGGCGTTTGTTTAGTTGTCTTTGACCTTTAATATGCTTTAACGCTTCATGATCCGAATGGATCACGAACTCCTTTGGCCACAAATAGTGCTGCCAAGTCTCGAAACACGAATGAGTGCATACATCTCCTTGTCATAGACGGGATAATTCAGCATGGCTCCATTCAACTTTTCGCTAAAGTAGCGATGGTCTTCCATCCGGAGTTAACGGCACCTATTCCTACACACGAGGCATCACACTCAATTTCAAATGTCTTAGAAAAATTAGGCAATGCTAACAAGGGAGCTTTAGTAAGACAATCTTTAATAATGTTAAAAGAATTTTCTTGTTCTTACGCCCCAATGAAATGTTGAGTTCTTCTTGATGGTGCTTGTCAGCGGTGCGTAGCGATGCTAAAATTAGGCACAAACGCCTATAGAAACTTGCCAAGCCATGGAAGCTTCGCTTGGCTTATGCTTATCCGGTCTCGGCCATTCTGAATCACCTTAATCTTGTCGCTATCTACTTTGAGGCCCTCCGAGCTAACCACGAATCCTAAGAAAACAACTTTGTTAGAACAAAATGTACTTCTTAAGATTAGCGTACAAAGTCTCTTTTCTAAGTACTTCTAAAATAGTTCGCAAATGAATTACATGCTCATCCAATGATTTACTATATATAAGAATATCATTGAAGTACACAACATAAAACTTACTGATGAAATTTAAGTAAAACATAGTTCATAAGTCTCATAAAAGTACTAGGGCGTTGGTTAAGCGAATGGCATTACCAACCATTCATACAAACCATGTTTCGTTTCAAAGCGGTTTCCACTCGTCACCTTGGCGCATTCGAATCGATGGTATCCGCTTTTGAGGTCAATTTTGAGAACAACTTGGTGCCACTTAACTCATCGAGCATATCATCTAAGCGTGGTATGGGATGCTTATACTTAATAGTGATTTTATTCACGGTGACAATCGACACACATGCGCTACGTTCCATCCTTCTTTGGCACCAACAAGACCGATCTGGTAGCTTTGGTCTCTTCAATATAAAGCCCTTTTCCATGAGTTCGTTGAATTGGCGTTGAAGCTCTTTGGTCTCTTGGGTTGGTTCGGTATGTCGGCCGATTCGGAAGAACGACTCAGAGAACAAAATCGATTTGGTGCTCGATCCCACGAAGTGGTGGCAACCACTTGGCACTTCATCCGGAAAAACATCTTTGAAATCCGCAAGAGAGTCAAAAGCAGAAGAAGGGGATCTCGGATAAGTCGTTAGTATTAAACAAATTTTCCTTATACATAAGTACAAGGATCGGTTGTCTTGCCCAAAATGCTTTTGAACATCACTTGCTTTTGCAAATACATTCAATTTTCACTCAATTTTCTTTTTTCATCTTTTCTTTTCTTGCTTTCTTTTCATTCTCTTTTTTGAATTTTCTTTCTTTTTTCATTTTCTTTTCTTTTGTATTTTCGCTCTTTCTTTTCTCTCATTTGATCTCTGGAAATTTTCAACAAGTTGATCCTCATAAACTTGCTTTGGCGTCAATGGGGCTAAGGTTACATTTCTTCCCATATGCTTGAAAGAATATCGATTTGAGTAACCATCGTGCATGACTCGACGATCGAATTGCCATGGACGACCCAATTACAAATGACCGCGTGCATTAGAACAACATCGCATAGTACTTCATCGAATATTTTCCAATGGAGAAGAAACTAGAACTTGCTTTGTCACCTTTAGCTCTCCTCCATCGTTGAGCCATTGAAGTTTATGCGGAGTTGGATGCTTGGTGGTCGGTAGATTTAATTTTCCACCATTAGAGTGCTGCATCACGTTCATTACAACTTCCTCCATCGATGATGACATTACAAAGCTTTCCTTGTACTTGACAACGAGTATGGAAGATGTTCTCGTTGTTGTTCATCGTCGATGCTTTGGATATTTAGGCTCCTTTTGACTACTAGGAGTTCTCCATCAAGGCGTGTTCCACTTCTTCTTCATTGTCAAAACGTTTTGGGCTCATCTTCAAGTTCTTCTTCCTCCGATTCTATTTCTCCATTTACTCGAACCACCATGATGTTGCGGTTGGGACATTGACTCATAATATGGCCTCTTCAAGGCACTTAAAACACTTAATATCCCTTGAACGATTAGCAAATGAATCGGTTGCCTTACCTTTGCTCGTATCGCCCATAGGTTTGTTTGCTTTGGCGGGCACCATTGGCTCTTTGCACGACTTGGAGGATTAGTTTTACTCGAGCTTTGCCCCATCTAGTGGTGCTTGGGGTAGGATAGCTTCGTGCGGTACCCTTCGTTTAAGTTGCTTCTCTACCTTAATGGCCATATGTACCATGTCCACAAACTCGATGTAATGTTGCAATTCCACAACGTTGGTATTGTCTTGATTGAGACACTGCAGGAAGCGTGCCATCGTTGCTTACGATCTTCTTGGACATTGGCACGGATCATCGTAATCTCCATCTCTTTGAAATAATCCTCAACACTCCTTGAACCTTGAGTGAGATTTTAAAGTTTTTGATGAGTTCACGATCTGAGCTCGTTCGTGAAATAACGAGTCGTAATATTTCCGATCGAAATTAGGTAGTGTCGGCTTTAAAATAAATTCAAGTCTTGGTGTTTAAAATTAAATGGCTTTGAAACAAGGGAGTTTGATGGAGTGTTGTTTCTGGATATTTCAATGAAAACAAGTCAAACCCTTATTAGCAAATAAGGACCCGGGCAAGGTTTCAAAGAAAGAAAGGATTTGGGATAAAGCGAGACCTCTATTTAGCAAAATAGGAACCTACGATATGAAGAGCGCCACACCAATGGTGATAAGTTGAACAAAGTCGATTGCGCCACTTGTTGAAGATAAGTCAATTTGAGCTTTGGAGAATAAAGAGTGAATTGCCTCACTAAAATGATATTTCATTGAAATTTGTCAAAAGTCCTTTTACAAGAAATTGAGCGACTATTTATAGTCTAATGTCTAGTAGCCGAATGGACATATTCTAGACTTAATTTCTAAGCAAAATTGAACAAAAATTCAGCTTAAATTCATGTATATGCTTGCATCAAGGTTCGACTGAATAGAGACCAAGGAAGAGCTTTCAATGGACTTGGAAAAATGGCAGCAGACTACATTCGCAATGGAGTTTAATGAGGTCATTCATGAAGCAACTATTGATGAAAAATTACTAGCATTAGTTGGCAACTTGAACAGCCATTTAGAAGTGTGAATGGACGGTTTTGAAGAGCCTTGAAGTGTGAACATGGCTGAACCGAATAGACATAGTGTGAACAGCTTTTATCGCCCTTGGGAAGAGAATCGGCCAAGCTTGAAAGGATGAAAAGCTTGATCACTCTTGGTAGAATAGTTGCCTTGAAGAACACCAAAATTAATCAGCTTTTAATGCATTAATTCAGCTGCACATGCATCTTCAAATTCATTGAATCTCCATGCATGAATCTTAATTCATCTCCAAATTAATTTGCACCTAAAAATAAACATGAACTTAATTAATTTCAAGCAAATTCATCTGAACTAAATTAAAATATAATGTGAACATCCTAAATAACATTGAGACAACTTAAATATTAACAAATCATAACACATAAATTGACTAGACAAATTTAAAACATGTAATAATTTAGACAAACTAAATGACATCAAGACATCTTTAATTTAACTAAATCAAGACATATTAAACACTTAAATTAATTAAGACATATTTAAAAGCTGTAATGAAACTTATTTAAATGTTTATTTAAATGGTCTAAATTCGAGCATCAAATTAATTAGCTAGAACGAAATTCAACTTCAAGAAGTTGAATATGTTCAACTTCGTTTTAAACTCCTTGCTATCATTTTCCTCAACTCGTTCCACCATTGCTAAAATAGCATCTTTGAATCGTTTAGCTCTAGCTCGCGTTATTGGACCAATGGGCAGCTTGATGGCTTCTTGTTCGTTTCTATTTGGTTCGTAGGCAAGCTCACATCGGTTTAGATGGTAGTAGGAGGGAATGAAATGTCGTGCATCACGGCCTTCATCTCTGCCCAAGTGGATATTGGCCTTTCCCATTCCTTCTTGACTTATAGTGAGTTGATCCCACCAAATCATGGCGTGTCGGAGAACTCTATGGTCGCCAACTTCACCTTGTTGATCTCGGAATAATTGTGATAATCAAAGACCAATTCAATCTTCTTTTCCCATTCCAAATAGGCTTGGATCAGACTTTCCTTGAAAAGACGGAATAGAAAGTTTAATATTCCTTAAGTCGTCATCCATGCGTCTTTGATTCCGATTACCTCGGTTCCTAGGACCTCTTCGTCCTTCACTTATGTTTGACCCTTGATCACATAAGGTTGATTTTACCTTTTCCATTTAATACAAACCTTCGCTCATCAGGTGCATAGTGTAGTCGAAACTCCGTTGTTGAGTTAACATTTGTCAAATGCAACTCAAACTTCATGTATATACGAAGCTGTTTTAAGCACGAATATAAATTGAAAACAAATTTGGCAAATTTCGTTACCTTATTCAAAACCAAGTATCAAAACAATAGAAAGTATTTGCACACAATAGATGATGCTTGATTTTCCAACAAAATATACCAAAATAGATTCCAGGTTTAAAAACTTGATTTTGATTAGTCATGCCGAAGTGTAACAAAGATTTCATTAACCAATCAAGTTAAACCATGAGGGTTTTCGCATACGTACCAACTTACATTCAAAACTTTTTTTATTCACCAAAATAGATTTGCACAAATTCAGATTTTACACAAGGCAAATCAAGATAATAACAACTCACGCTTCCTTTCTTAGTTCGTGGCAATCCTAGAATAAAATCCATGGATAAGTCTACCCATGGTGAAGTAGGAATCGGCAAAGGAGTGTAAAGGCCATGAGGCATTACCTTAGATTTTGTTTGTTTACATTTGATGCACTTAGAACATACCTTTTCGACATCCTTCTTCATATGTGGCCAATGGAAGTGTTCTATCCCACGTAAAGGTGGTAAACCTTTAGGGACTCACTAAAACATCCACATAATCACAAAAGACATTGAAACACACTAGGCAAATATCCATTAATGTTAGGTAGAGATAAATAGTTTTGCCTAAACCTCACAAGGATACAAGGTTGTTTATTGAGTAGGGCTCTCCGCACATCTTTTTTGTTCCAATCAATTTTTCTCTCTAGTTTTGCCACTTGGATTCACTCACCTTTGGGCCATTTAAATTTTGACTTTTTCACTACTAGCCTCTTTTCTCTCTGTCTTTTTATTTTCCTTTCTCCCTCACCCCTCACAAAATTTCATCATTTTAATTGATCTTTATATACATCATTGGGATTTAAAGGAGCAAGAGTGAATTTTCGGCCTTTAAACACAAGAGAGTATCTATTGAGCTTGCCTTGGTGTGTAACATCACGATCAAATTGCCAAGGCAGTCCAAGGAGCAAGTGTGCCACATGCATTGGGACCACATCACACCATACCTCATCCTCGTAATTCCAGAGCTTAAAAGTGATCAAGGATTGTTTTGTAACCTTAACCGAGCATTCATTAAGCCCTTTGAAGGTGATCTGACTTAGGTGCTCGATACAAGATAACTTTAAGGAATCCACCAAATAACTGCTAACTACATTTGAACAACTCCACTATCAATCATAAGTGAACATAAGTTACCTTTTATAAAACACCTAGAATGGAAAATATTGGTCATTTGGTTATCACAATCGTCTCCCATTTGGATGTTAAGAGTGCGGAGAGCATCTTATTATTATTATTTTTTGGACTACTGCAAAACAAACACTCAACACTCAAAAGAAAAATTAGCAAACCTCACCGTTAATCACTCAAAAAGAAAAATTCAAATTCTCAATGAGATAGAATTCAATCTTGTGAGTTCTTTATCGGAGTTTATATCAACCAATTAAAGAGTGTGAACCAAACTACCAAAGAATCCTAATTTGCACTAGGATGCCAAAAGCGGCGAGACACCAATTGATTTGTGTTGCAGAGGAAGGATTGTGCACACGTTTAAATCCTACTAACACAAGAAACAAGAAGGTGTTAGATATTGTAAAGGGAGAATAAAAAGCAAACAAATGAAAACCTACAGCTAAGAATCAATAAAAATTGTTGAAAACAGAAAACCCGAAAAATTGCGGAGTAACTTGACAACTTCGTTCGAGGTGTTCCCGATCTCAAAAAATCACGAAATTAAATTTGGAATGTCTTCAAATATTGAATTTTTTATCTAGAAAATTTGGGCACCAAATTCAACCCGCTGAATATTTTTTTAATTTTTTATTGGATTTCGTATTTTTTTGATTTTTTGACTTTTTTGACTTATTTTTTTGCGGGACATATTTTTTTATATTCAATAACAGTGCCACAAATATGTATGTAAAATTTCAGATCAATCAGAAAACGTTTACCCACTCAAATGAATTTTTTTTCAAAAATTTTTCTGGGTAAAACTGCTGTTTGTAATTTAAAAAATAGATATTAGTTTAGAAATCAACCAAGAACACCTAAAACGCCCAAAATTTGATACCAAATGATACGGGGTTTGCGTGCGGACCAAGATCGAGTTGCCAAGTCACGGAAACTCCTACGAAAACCTAAACAATCAGATCTGAAGCGAAACAGAAAATTAAAAGATTAGAACTTTGAATTTCCAGATCTGAAATAAAATCCCCAAATCAGCAAAGAATCAAATTGAGAATAGAAATAAGTATTAATAAGGGTTTTGAAACCCTAAAGGAGGTTCTGATTCTGCTCAATTGAACACCAAGATAGTTTTCCCCAAATTTCGACAATCTGATTTCACCCAAAAAGAGTATGGAAGAACCCTAGAAATTGGGGATTTTTTTGGCTGATTCCTTAAGATAGAAAAAGGCTGAAAACACAATAAAACAGAAAATAAATTAGATAAAGATTCAGCACAAGCAGAAATAAAGAAAGAATTGACAGTAAGAAATTAAAAGATAAGTCCTAAGAAGCCTTGAAATCCCGAAAGATCTCACAACTCCTTCAAGCGGCTCTAATCTCCCTCCAAAGAATATCAATGGCAAGAAGAAGGTTGAAGATGGCTCCACAATCAAAAGATTATTAAAACAACTTCTAAAGAAAACTCAAGAGAGAATTCTTGGAGAAAAACTCAAAGAGAATTCGCACTTAAACAAATCTGATATTTTGATATAATTGAGAAGTTATTTACAAGGTGGCCAGCCATGCCTTTAAATAGGCCTTATAACTAGTCCTAATCTAATTAGAAAACTAAAATAAAAAACTCCTAATTATTTTAATATAGAAATTACCAAGGGTCTTTTATTTGGGACTCTTGGACTGAATATTTACATAAAATTTAAAATAAATAAATAAATAAATAAAAATAAAACTTTACAACTTGGGCCACTTTGACAATTTGGCCGATTTTCAACTAAGTATGGTTTGACTTCTTGGTTGGGCTTGGAATCCTCTTATTGGGCCTTGCTTTCAAGAACTTGGGTTGGGCCTCGTGACTCGTATCAAGCCCTCTTAAGGGAATTCAACGAATGCTTCAAGTGAACTTGAATCTATTAATGAGAGACTCGATCGAGTGGAAGGAGGACCAACACGAGAAGGAACCCCTCAAGGACCAAAGAGGGAGCGAGGAGAGCAAGACCTTTCGTGGAAGGTGACCAAGATCCCTGAGCCAAGCGAGGTGGAAAGTGACCAAGTGTCGAATCAAAGCGAGAGCGGCGAGGTCAAAGGAATAGGGGTCCTAGAGATCGAGGCCAATTTGATGATGATTTAAAAAGTATTAAGCTATCCATTCCTCCCTTTCATGGGAAATCTGATCCGGAAGCTTATCTAGAATGGGAGAGAAAAATCGAGATGGTCTTCGAGTGTCACAACTACTCGGAGAGCAAAAAGGTGAAATTGGCAGCAATCGAGTTCTCCGATTACGCAATGATATGGTGGGATCAACTCACAGCAGTCGAAGAAGAAGGGCGAGGAGCCAATGCCAATCTCATCTTGGGCGAAATGAAAGCCGTGTCACGTGGGAGATGGAGAATCTTATGCAAGGAAATCGAAGTGTGGAGGACTACTTCAAAGAAATGGAGATTGCCATGATATGTGCGAACGTGGAAGAAGATCGCGAAGCAACCATGGCTCAATTCTTAGCCGGACTTAATCGTGACATAGCCAATGTGGTGGAGCTTCAACACTACGTTGATATTGTTGATATGGTGCATGTTGCTATCAAAGTTGAAAAGCAATTGAAAAGAAAAAGTTCTAGTAGAACCTTTCCTAGCACCAACAATCCTCAAAGGTGGAACCAAGGCACGGGCAAAGAAGATCTATCAAATCGCGAAGGACCAAGTGGTGCCGACAAAGTTTACCAAGCCCTTGGCGAAACTAGTAAAGGCAAAAAGTAGCTTTTCCAAACCGATCAAGGGATATCAAATGTTTCAAATGTTTAGGGAGGGGCACATTGCTAGCCAATGCCCTAATCGAACAATATGTTTGTGAGATCCAATGGTGAAATAGAATCGGAGGAGGAAATAGACAAGAATGAAGAAGAGATTAACAATCCTTCCGATAACGAAGATGAGATAGAGTTTGCCGTTGAAGGCGAAATGCTCGTTGTTAAAAGAAGTCTTAGTGCTCAAAGCTCATAGGTGAACCGCAAACGAAATTTGTTTCATACCGTTGTTATGTTCATGGAAAGGTTTGTAGCGTTATAATCGATGGGGTGGAAGTTACACGAATGTCGCAAGTACACTTATGGTGGAAAAACTTGCTTTGGCAACTTTTAAGCATCCAAGTCCTTATAAGATGCAATGGCTCAATGAAGGAGTCGAACTTAAGGTAACCAAACAAGCCTTGATTCCCTTTTCAATTGGAAAGTACCAAGACGAGATTTTGTGCGACGTTGTGCCCCATGCATGGGCCATTTCTTGCTTGGGAGGCCGTGGCAATTTGATCGCGAGTCAAGAACGATGGGTTTTCTAACCAATATTCGTTCAAGCACAAAGGCAAAAATATCACTTTGGCCCCATTGTCTCCACAACAAGTGATGGAAGATCAACAACGAATAAAGCAATCTTTGGAGAATTTGAAAGAACGAGAAAAAGAAATTGAGAGAGAGTGAAAAGGAAGAAAAATGATTCAAAAGAAAAGAAAGAAGAGATTGAGAGAAAAGAATCGAGATTATGAGAAAAACAAGAGCAATGAAAAAGAAAGTGAAGGATCAATGGATGAGAAAAGAAAAGTGTTTTATTTAATCGATATTTTCATGACTTTTCTTTTAGAGTTAACTCCACCAAGCAACCGATTACATTATATTCACGAGGAGAGAAGGTTCATCTTGCGAGAAAAGCGGTAACACCAATTTCCAAATCCATAGTTTCAAGGATAAACAAGGTTTGGTTTCGAAAACTAAAAACATCTGTTTTGTCCAAGTGATGACATTCGTGATTATGATGAGTTTGATGAAGAAGTGAAAGGTTGTTGGCCATTGTTAAGTTTAAATGTGCAAAACTTGATTCGATTTAGTGATCTTGTTTGTTTGGGCGACTAATACTTGTCCCACATATGGGCTCAAATGATTTATTGTTGACTTGTGGTTACTCTTTAAAATCACTTTCTTCATTGGATGAGACTTTGCATGGAGAAGGTGTGATAAATCAATTTAATTGTTTGAATCATGAGTGTTTGAATCCTTTTCATCAAGTGCGGTGTGGGATATGTGTTTATTTGAATGAACTGTTCATATTCGAAGAATTATTTCCCATGTCTAGGTCATTGATGAAATTGGAAAATCCATTTGGAAAGATAAGGCTTATCTATATTCTTGAATTCGACAATAGCTTATTTGTTCCAATTGTGATTGAAAATTTGGAAAGAGTTTGCAAGTTTTTAGTTCATTGTGTCATTCATAATTCTCTTTATTGTGTAGGTGACACCCTGAAACGGCTTTGCCCTAAAGAGGGAGGGCAAGTAACTAACCGGTGCTATTTTTATTCTATTCATGAATTTCAGGTTGCTGGGCATAAGTTTGTCAAATTCAACAACCAAGGGCCTTTGTTAATAGAAGTTTCTTCAAGCAAGTGGCCTGATTTGGGGACAAATCGCTTAAAAGAGGAGGATGATATGACCATGCCGGGCATACTTCAGACCAGCTCTCTAAAGCCTTGTTTGCAATTGCATGCGAGCTAAATTAGCTCATTTCCATTTCATTGAGCTCCAATTAGCTCATTTCCACTCCTCTGAACTCATTTCAGCTCATTTGAGCTCAATTTCAAAATTTGAGACTATCGTTCTTAGTTGCTGGAATTAATTTAATTTGTCTTTAAATAAATTAGTTTAGTTAGTTCTGACATGCACATGAATTAAATTAGGCTGAAATTCTAAATTAATATGTTTTATGTTATTACATAATTTTAATGTGTCTTGTTCCTAATTATTTGACTTAAATTCAGGACATCAATTTAATTTGTCTTGTTTAGCTGAATTTAATACTTAGTTAATTAATTTGTCTAGTTATATTACATCTTTAATGTGTCAAGGTGCAGCCAAATCTATGATGATTAATTTGTTGATGTTTGTTGCTTGATTTTAATGTGTTCTCATTTAATTAATTAGCTACATGTATTTAATTTCAGGTACATGCAATGGACGGTACATGCATGTTTGGCAAATTAAATTGGCTGCTGATTGAAGCTTCCTAGGTGTCCATTCGGCCAAAGAAGCTATTGTTTTCTACTCCCAAGTTGACCATTCAGCCGACTTTTAATTTTTTTCACATTGCTGGATTCATTTTGGCTATTCGGTTCCATGTGTTCACATTCCAAGACCCTTCAAAGCTGAGTTTTCACACCTTGATGGCTGCTCATTACTTCTTTTAATTGATGATCACTTTTCAGCAAAGGTTGCCAATTAATTGAGCTTGTTCAAGACCATTAACCGAACCTAGCTGCTGCCATGCACTTCTCCAAGTTTCCAAATCCATTGATCATTCTAGAAGATGACCATTGGAGCTCCATTCAGCCGAATTTAGTTAAGCACATTAAAGAAATTCATTTGCTTAATTCTTAAGCATTCATATGACTATTCGGCTAGCCTAGTCTTTGTCTATAAATAGTTGTTAAATTCAATTTGTAAAGGACTTTTTGAACCTTAATGAAATCTGTCAATTTGTTGAGAGAACTCTTCTCTTGAATTTCGTCCAAGACTCGTTGGCTTATCTATTAGTTAGTGGCGTCAACCTTGCTCTTTGAAAAATCGAACTTATCACTTTCAACCCAAAGTGTGGCGTTCATTTGATACCGAGGTTCCTATCTTTGATAGATAGTGGGTCGAGGTCCTTTTACATCCGTTTCATCCACTTTAAAGACATATAAGATTGGTCAACATTTTCCTTAGTGTTGGTTCATTCTTGTTTTAAGCCTTTCTTTCCATTTCACCTTAAACCGAAAATTCCATACCTTTAATATTTGATTTCTTTCTTTCTTAATAAAATACCTACCAACCATTTCCTTTTAACCTTAAATGAACCATTAACACCTTCATTGAACAAATATAACTCTTTGATTCAAGACGAATGAAACTTCATCGTTAGGACGATCGGGCAACAAACACGACTCAGAATTCATCCACGAGACCGGGTCATATCAGTATTCAGATTTTGTAAAGCACTTCTTTGATCAAGGTATTCATGTCGATGAGGACAAAGTCAAGGCAATTAAGGAGTGGCCGTGATATGACCCCGCCCTGGAAACATCCTTGGCTCAGCCCACAAGCGAGGCTTCGGGTGGATTCTAGCTCATTGAGCTAGAATGCAATTTATTTAATTAAGTTTGCATTTTATTTTGCTAGAATAAATAAGTTGCTATATTAGTTAAATTAGTTTAAAGTTAATAAATTTGTTTAAAAATGGACATATTAATTTCCATGTTAAATATGTTTTAATGCATGTTTTAATTTGTCTTAAGCCTATTTAATGTGTCGGCGAATTAATTGTGTCTAAATGTTAAATTAATATGTTTTTCGTAGTTAATGTTGCTACTACATGTTATAAATATGTACGGGCGAATTTAATCTTGCTACTTAATGTGTTTTCTTTGCTTGTTGTTTAATGCGTCCTAAACTACTGCAGAATATTAAATATGTCTTAGCCCAGCCGAAATTTAAAGAACAAATTTAATGAGCAAGTTATTAATATGCATTGACCGAATTTAATTGTTCTCTGCAGGTCATTAAATTTGGCTTACTTAATGGCAAGGTAGAACATTAAAGAAGATCATGTGGGTGCAATAAAGGAGCTGCGAATTTAGTGATGTCTTAAATGGTGTCGGTGAATTTAATTGTACATGGATGACATTAAAAAGAGTAGCTCTTGTTGCACCTTTCCAAGTCTTGAGTTAATGTTTGCATGGGACTTGGCGGCATTAAAGAGGATCTTTGGGTTGCACCATTCAAGCTGATTGTTCACTCATAGAGGCATCTTTAAAGCTCCACTAGCCAAAATGTTCCTTCACTGCTGAGGCCTTTCAATTTCGTGTGTTCACACACAAGGCACGATCATTTCTTTTAGTTCACACATAAAGCGGTTGGAGAACCCAAGCTGAATTTTAAGAAGTCCAAGTTTAGGCGATCAAGGAGCGCAATTAAGGCCAAGCTTCACTCCCTCGGCCGACTTTACATGTACCATTCAGCAACCATGGCCTCCAATTTACTCGGTAATTTCAAGGCATCTAGAATTGAATTTGACCTCCGAATGCATCGAGAAGCAACTTAGAATTTTTAGCTTAATTAAGTGAATTTAGAGATGGAATTTCAGCCAAGTGTTTTGTCCATTCTTGACCCTTATTTGGCTATAAATTTGAGTTCAAACATGTAAAAGGACTTTTTTACTTTTGATCATTTGAATGAACTTTGTTCAAAGAGTGAGTTTTCTCCTCTCTAAATTCGTATGAGTTTCGATCTGACTTATCTAGCGTGCTAGTGGCATCTATCGTTCTCTTTTGAACTTATCACCTTGTGTTGGTGTAGCGTTCAACCCTTCTACAATTCAAGTAAATCCACCTTAACCAAATAGAAACCGGTGACACTTTTAGTGTTGAATCGTTTACGGTGTTTAAACTCACTTATCCATCCCCAGAATATCTTATATTTTATCTTTATTATTTTATCCTTAAACGAGCCAAAGAAATTAGCAATCTTTCTCAATCCCTTGTTGTCAAACCTATCCATATCCTACTTACCCCTTTGTGAACTTATATCCATCACTTTACTTCATATTTTTAGTGATTACAAACAAACCATCCCTTGATGCGAAAACTCCTGTCGACGATCGGGCATCTATGTGAATCGACTCAATCAACAGCTTGATCGCATCATTTGGTATCGTAGCTTGCAAAGCGAGAGTCTTAAGCGTTAGTGTTAAGCTTGGAGTAGGTTCGTAAAAAATCGAAAAAAATTTAAGTTGTAATTTTTTTTATATTTCATCTATTGTAGTTGAAAAAAAGAATTGAAAAAAAGGTGCAGTAAAAAATCAAAAAAAATAAGAAGTGAGCAAAAAATCAAGTAAAAAAAGTGAAAAGTCTTTTGAGTATTATTTTGTTATTATTTCTTGTTACTTGAACATCCATTCATTCTACCATTTCTTCTACCCCCAAAAATGCACACATACTTTGATTTTTTTCTTTGTTTAGCCTACCCTACACGGACGTTATCCCTTGTAACCCATTTGAAGCCGACCCTCTAAGCGATGCGATCCGATCATCATCATGTCTGTTTAATAACTCGATGCTACCAAGATTGGTCCAAACTCGAGGGACCCAAGTGCAAAATGAAGTTTTAATTTTAGTTTGTCAATTTGGTCTTTGAAAAAAAGGACTTTGATTCATTAATTTTAGTTATTTTAGTTTGTGTTTTTAATTATGTCATAGTTTGCACATCATTAATATGTGTTACGCATTTAATAAAGTCATGCATTATGTAACTTTCATGTTAGTTAAGTTTGCATCATTAAATTAAGTCAAGTTAGTTTAATTATGTAACTTTCATATTGATTAAATTTGCATTTCAAAACCATGCATTTTAGCATCTTAGTTTAATAAATGAGTTCTTTGGACATTTATTCAACTCATCTTAGTTTTAATTAATAAGTATTTTGTTGAACTTTATTTAATAAGTGTTGTTCTTAATTGATCTAGTTCCTAGGATTATTTATTGATGCATAAATTAAGTTTTTTAATTATGCTTCTTTAATTAAACTAGTTCTTGGAATAATTATTGCATATATGTTTTAG
>NW_026291404.1:0-23573 GCF_025698545.1 Gossypium raimondii
GTCAACTCTTGCGCAATCTATTCATATAAAGGCTGCTCCTGATCGCAGTTGCGCCTCGAATTTAAATGCAAATTCGACCAAATATCGTTTCAAGTTATTTATTTCAGAAAAGGCAAATAACGAATGAGTTACACCACATCGAGAAAATGCAACTAAAAAAAATTATATGAAATAAAATGGGAGGGGTGCAACACGAGGACTTCGAGGTCACCCATCCTAGTACTACTCTCGCCCAAACACGCTTAAGCTTGCGGAGTTACGATGGGATCCGGTGCATTAGTCTTTGGTATGATCGCTTGCAAATCAACTCTTGCATAATCTATTCATATAAAAGTTGCTCCTTATCGCGATTCGCCTCGAATTTAAATGCAAATTCGACCAAATATCGTTTCAAGTTATTTATTTCAGAAAAGGCAAATAACGAATGAGTTACACCACATCGAGAAAATGCAACTAAAAAAAAATTATATGAAATAAAATGGGAGGGGTGCAACACGAGGACTTCCCAAGAGGTCACCCATCCTAGTACTACTCTCGCCCAAGCACGCTTAACTGCGGAGTTCTGATGGGATCCGGTGCATTAGTCTTTGGTATGATGCACCCGTCAACTCTTGCATAATCTATTCATATAAAGCTGCGCCCTTATCGCACTTAGCCTCGAATTTAAATGCAAATTAGGCCAAATATCGATTCAAGTTATTTATTTGAGAAAAGGAAAATAACGAATGAGTTACACCACGTCGAGAAAATGCAACTAAAAAAAACATTATATGAAATAAAATGGGAGGGTGCAACACGAGGACTTCGAGGAGGTCACCATCCTAGTACTACTCTCGCCCAAGCACGCTTAGGCTGCGGAGTTACGATGGGATCCGGTGCATTAGTCTTTGGTATGATCGCTTCCGTCAACTCTTGCGCAATCTATTCATATAAATTTGCTCCTTATCGCGATTAAGCCTCAATTTAAATGCAAATTCGACCAAATATCGTTTCAAGTTATTTATTTCAGAAAAGGCAAATAACGAATGAGTTACACCACGTCGAGAAAATGCAACTAAAAAACATTATATGAAATAAAATGGGAGGGGTGCAACACGAGGACTTCCCAGGAGGTCACCCATCCTAGTACTACTCTCGCCCAAGCATGCTTAACTGCAGAGTTCTGATGGGATCCGGTGCATTAGTGCTGGTATGATCGCACCCGTCAACTCTTGCGCAATCTATTCATATAAAGGCTGCCCCTTATCGCACTTGCGCCTCGAATTTAAATGCAAATTCGACCAAATATCGTTTCAAGTTATTTATTTCAGAAAAGGAAAATAACGAATGAGTTACACCACGTCGAGAAAATGCAACTAAAAAAAACATTATATGAAATAAAATGGGAGGGTGCAACACGAGGACTTCCCGGAGGTCACCCATCCTAGTACTACTCCAAGCAGCGGCTTACGATGGGCTGCGGAGTTACGATGGGATCGATTCGGTGCATTAGTCTTTGGTATGATCGCAACCCGTCAACTCTTGCGCAATCTATTCATATAAAGTCTTTGGTATGATTGCTTAAATCAACTATATCGCACTTCGCGCCTCGAATTTAAATGCAAATTCGACCAAATATCGTTTCAAGTTATTTATTTCAGAAAAGGAAAATAACGAATGAGTTACACCACGTCGAGAAAATGCAACTAAAAAAAACATTATATGAAATAAAATGGGAGGGGTGCAACACGAGGACTTCCCAAGAGGTCACCCATCCTAGTACTACTCTCGCCCAAGCACGCTTAGCTGCGGAGTTACGATGGGATCCGGTGCATTAGTCTTTGGTATGATCGCACCGTCAACTCTTGCGCAATCTATTCATATAAAGGCTGCTCCTTATCGCAGTTGCGCCTCGAATTTAAATGCAAATTCGACCAAATATCGTTTCAAGTTATTTATTTCAGAAAAGGCAAATAACGAATGAGTTACACCACGTCGAGAAAATGCAACTAAAAAAAATTATATGAAATAAAATGGGAGGGGTGCAACACGAGGACTTCCGGAGGTCACCATCCTAGTACTACTCTCGCCCAACACGCTTAGCTTGCGGAGTTACGATGGGATCCGGTGCATTAGTCTTTGGTATGATCGCACCGTCAACTCTTGCATAATCTATTCATATAAAGGCTGCCCTTATCGCATTCGCCTCGAATTTAAATGCAAATTAGACCAAATATCGTTTCAAGTTATTTATTTGAGAAAAGGAAAATAACGAATGAGTTACACCACGTCGAGAAAATGCAACTAAAAAACATTATATGAAATAAAATGGGAGGGGTGCAACACGAGGACTTCCAAGAGGTCACCCATCCTAGTACTACTCTCGCCCAAGCACGCTTAAGCTGTGGAGTTACGATGGGATCCGGTGCATTAGTCTTGGTATGATCGCACCGTCAACTCTTGCAATCTATTCATATAAATTTGCTCCTTATCGCATGATTCGCCTCAATTTAAATGCAAATTCGACCAAATATCGTTTCAAGTTATTTATTTGGAAAAGGCAAATAACGAATGAGTTACACCACGTCGAAAATGCAACTAAAAAAACATTATATGAAATAAAATGGGAGGGTGCAACACGAGGACTTCGGAGGTCACCCATCCTAGTACTACTCTCGCCCAAGCTTGCAGCTTGTGGAGTTACGATGGGATCCGGTGCATTAGTCTTTGGTATGATCGCCCGTCAACTCTTGCCATAATCTATTCATATAAAGGCTGCCCTTATCATGATTCGCCTCGAATTTAAATGCAAATTCGACCAAATATCGTTTCAAGTTATTTATTTCAGAAAAGGCAAATAACGAATGAGTTACACCACGTCGAGAAAATGCAACTAAAAAAAACATTATATGAAATAAAATGGGAGGGGTGCAACACGAGGACTTCCCAAGAGGTCACCCATCCTAGTACTACTCTCGCAAAGCGCTTAGCTGCGGAGTTACGATGGGATCCGGTGCATTAGTCTTTGGTATGATCGCACCGTCAACTCTTGCGCAATCTATTCATATAAAGCTGCCTTATCGCACTTGCGCCTCAATTTAAATGCAAATTAGACCAAATATCGTTTCAAGTTATTTATTTGAGAAAAGGAAAATAACGAATGAGTTACACCACGTCGAGAAAATGCAACTAAAAAAACATTATATGAAATAAAATGGGAGGGTGCAACACGAGGACTTACCGGAGGTCACCATCCTAGTACTACTCTCGCCCAAACACGCTTAGCTGCGGAGTTACGATGGGATCCGGTGCATTAGTCTTTGGTATGATCGCACCCGTCAACTCTTGCATAATCTATTCATATAAAGGCTGCTCCTTATCGCGATTACGCCTCGAATTTAAATGCAAATTAGACCAAATATCGTTCAAGTTATTTATTTGAGAAAAGGAAAATAACGAATGAGTTACACCACGTCGAGAAAATGCAACTAAAAAAACATTATATGAAATAAAATGGGAGGGTGCAACACGAGGACTTCCCGAGGTCACCCATCCTAGTACTACTCTCGCGAAACGCTTAGCTGTGGAGTTACGATGGGATCCGGTGCATTAGTCTTTGGTATGATCGCTTACCGTCAACTCTTGCATAATCTATTCATATAAAGGTTGCTCCTTATCGCGATTTCGCCTCAATTTAAATGCAAATTAGACCAAATATCGTTTCAAGTTATTTATTTGAGAAAAGGCAAATAACGAATGAGTTACACCGTCGAGAAAATGCAACTAAAAAAAATTATATGAAATAAAATGGGAGGGTGCAACACGAGGACTTCGAGGTCACCATCCTAGTACTACTCTCGCTTAAGCACGCTTAGCTGCGGAGTTACGATGGGATCCGGTGCATTAGTCTTGGTATGATCGCTTCCGTCAACTCTTGCGCAATCTATTCATATAAAGGTTGCTCTTATCATGCACTTTATCAATTTAGCCTCAATTTAAATGCAAATTTGACCAAATATCGTTTCAAGTTATTTATTTGAGAAAAGGCAAATAACGAATGAGTTACACCACATCGAGAAAATGCAACTAAAAAACATTATATGAAATAAAATGGGAGGGTGCAACACGAGGACTTCCGAGGTCACCCATCCTAGTACTACTCTAAACAAGCTTAGCTGCGGAGTTACGATGGGATCCGGTGCATTAGTCTTTGGTATGATGACTTTCCGTCAACTCTTGCGCAATCTATTCATATAAAGGCTACCCCTTATCGCACTTGCGCCTCGAATTTAAATGCAAATTCGACCAAATATCGTTTCAAGTTATTTATTTCAGAAAAGGAAAATAACGAATGAGTTACACCACGTCGAGAAAATGCAACTAAAAAAAAACATTATATGAAATAAAATGGGAGGGGTGCAACACGACGACTTACCAGGAGGTCACCCATCCTAGTACTACTCTCGCCCAAGCACGCTTAGCTGTGGAGTTCTGATGGGATCCGGTGCATTAGTCTTTGGTATGATCGCCTTGCAAATCAACTCTTGCATAATCTATTCATATAAAAGGCTCCTTATCGCGATTTAGCCTCGAATTTAAATGCAAATTCGACCAAATATCGTTTCAAGTTATTTATTTAGAAAAGGTAAATAACGAATGAGTTACACCACGTCGAGAAAATGCAACTAAAAAAACATTATATGAAATAAAATGGGAGGGTGCAACGAGGACTTCCGGAGGTCACCCATCCTAGTACTACTCTCGCCCAAGCACGCTTAACTGCGGAGTTACGATGGGATCCGGTGCATTAGTCTTTGGTATGATCGCTTCACCGTCAACTCTTGCGCAATCTATTCATATAAAGGCTGCTCCTTATCATGATTCGCCTCAATTTAAATGCAAATTCGACCAAATATCGTTTCAAGTTATTTATTTGAGAAAAGGCAAATAACGAATGAGTTACACCACGTCGAGAAAATGCAACTAAAAAAACATTATATGAAATAAAATGGGAGGGTGCAACACGAGGACTTCCGAGGAGAGGTCACCCATCCTAGTACTACTCTCGCCCAAGCACGCTTAGCTGCGGAGTTACGATGGGATCCGGTGCATTAGTCTTTGGTATGATGCGCTTGCGTCAACTCTGCGCAATCTATTCATATAAAGGCGCTTACGAATATAGCAAATGCGCCTCGAATTTAAATGCAAATTCGACCAAATATCGTTTCAAGTTATTTATTTCAGAAAAGGAAAATAACGAATGAGTTACACCACGTCGAGAAAATGCAACTAAAAAAAACATTATATGAAATAAAATGGGAGGGGTGCAACACGAGGACTTCCCAGGAGGTCACCCATCCTAGTACTACTCTCGCCCAAGCACGCTTAACTTGTGGAGTTACGATGGGATCCGGTGCATTAGTCTTTGGTATGATCGCACCCGTCAACTCTTGCATAATCTATTCATATAAAAAGGCTGCTCCTTATCGCGATTGCGCCTCAATTTAAATGCAAATTCGACCAAATATCGTTTCAAGTTATTTATTTGAGAAAAGGTAAATAACGAATGAGTTTACCACCGAGAAAATGCAACTAAAAAAACATTATATGAAATAAAATGGGAGGGTGCAACACGAGGACTTCCGGAGGTCACCCATCCTAGTACTACTCTCGCCCAAGCAAGCTTAAGCTGCGGAGTTACGATGGGATCGGTGCATTAGTCTTTGGTATGATCGCACCCGTCAACTCTTGCAATCTATTCATATAAAGTGCTCCTTATCGCGATTCGCCTCAATTTAAATGCAAATTCGACCAAATATCGTTTCAAGTTATTTATTTGGAAAAGGCAAATAACGAATGAGTTACACCACGTCGAGAAAATGCAACTAAAAAAAATTATATGAAATAAAATGGGAGGGTGCAACACGAGGACTTCGAGGTCACCCATCCTAGTACTACTCTCCCAATGCAGACCGCTTACGCTTCAAGTTGGAGTTACGATGGGATCCGGTGCATTAGTCTTTGGTATGATCGCTACGATGGGATCCGGTGCATTAGTCAACTCTTGCGCAATCTATTCATATAAAAGCTGCTCCTTATCGCAGTTGCGCCTCGAATTTAAATGCAAATTCGACCAAATATCGTTTCAAGTTATTTATTTCAGAAAAGGAAAATAACGAATGAGTTACACCACGTCGAGAAAATGCAACTAAAAAAAACATTATATGAAATAAAATGGGCAGGGTGCAACACGAGGACTTCCGGAGGTCACCCATCCTAGTACTACTCTCGCCCAGCACGCAAGCTTAGCTGCGGAGTTACGATGGGATCCGGTGCATTAGTCTTTGGTATGCACCCGTCAACTCAACTCGCAATCTATTCATATAAAGGCTGCCCCTTATCGCACTTGCGCCTCGAATTTAAATGCAAATTCGACCAAATATCGTTTCAAGTTATTTATTTCAGAAAAGGAAAATAACGAATGAGTTACACCACGTCGAGAAAATGCAACTAAAAAAAAACATTATATGAAATAAAATGGGAGGGGTGCAACACGAGGACTTCGGAGGTCACCCATCCTAGTACTACTCTCGCCCAAGCACGCTTAGCTGTGGAGTTCTGATGGGATCCGGTGCATTAGTGCTGGTATGATCGCACCCGTCAACTCTTGCGCAATCTATTCATATAAAAGCTGCTCCTTATCGCAGTTGCGCCTCGAATTTAAATGCAAATTCGACCAAATATCGTTTCAAGTTATTTATTTCAGAAAAGGCAAATAACGAATGAGTTACACCACGTCGAGAAAATGCAACTAAAAAAACATTATATGAAATAAAATGGGAGGGGTGCAACACGAGGACTTCGGAGGTCACCATCCTAGTACTACTCTCGCCCAAGCTTAGCTGCGGAGTTACGATGGGATCCGGTGCATTAGTCTTTGGTATGATCGCACCCGTCAACTCTTGCGCAATCTATTCATATAAAGCCCTTATCGCACTTGCGCCTCGAATTTAAATGCAAATTCGACCAAATATCGTTCAAATTATTTATTTCACAAAAGCGAAAATAACGAATGAGTTACACCACGTCGAGAAAATGCAACTAAAAAACATTATATGAAATAAAATGGGAGGGTGCAACACGAGGACTTCGAGGAGGTCACCCATCCTAGTACTACTCGCCAAGCACGCTTAACTGCGGAGTTCTGATGGGATCCGGTGCATTAGTGCTGGTATGATCGCACCCGTCAACTCTTGCGCAATCTATTCATATAAAGGCTGCTCCTTATCGCACTTGCGCCTCGAATTTAAATGCAAATTCGACCAAATATCGTTTCAAGTTATTTATTTCAGAAAAGGAAAATAACGAATGAGTTACACCACGTCGAGAAAATGCAACTAAAAAAAAACATTATATGAAATAAAATGGGAGGGGTGCAACACGAGGACTTCCCAGGAGGTCACCCATCCTAGTACTACTCTCGCCCAAGCACGCTTAGCTGCGGAGTTCTGATGGGATCCGGTGCATTAGTCTTTGGTATGATCGCTTAACAAATCAACTCTTGCACAATCTATTCATATAAAAGCTGCCCTTATCGCTTGCGCCTCAATTTAAATGCAAATTCGACCAAATATCGTTTCAAGTTATTTATTTCAGAAAACGCAATTAACGAATGAGTTACACCACGTCGAGAAAATGCAACTAAAAAAATATTATATGAAATAAAATGGGAGGGGTGCAACACGAGGACTTCGAGGTCACCCATCCTAGTACTACTCTCGCCCAACACGCTTAAGCTGCGGAGTTACGATGGGATCGGTGCATTAGTCTTTGGTATGATCGCACCCGTCAACTCTTGCATAATCTATTCATATAAAGGGTGCCCTTATCGCATTCGCCTCGAATTTAAATGCAAATTCGACCAAATATCGTTTCAAGTTATTTATTTGAGAAAAGGAAAATAACGAATGAGTTACACCACGTCGAGAAAATGCAACTAAAAAAACATTATATGAAATAAAATGGGAGGGTGCAACACGAGGACTTCGAGGAGGTCACCATCCTAGTACTACTCTCCCAAAACAGCTTAGCTTGGAGTTACGATGGGATCCGGTGCATTAGTCTTTGGTATGATCGCACCATCAACTCTTGCATAATCTATTCATATAAATTTTTGCCCTTATCGCGATGCGCCTCAATTTAAATGCAAATTCGACCAAATATCGTTCCAAGTTATTTATTTCACAAAAGGAAAATAACGAATGAGTTACACCACGTCGAGAAAATGCAACTAAAAAAACATTATATGAAATAAAATGGGAGGGTGCAACGAGGACTTCCCGAGAGGTCACCATCCTAGTACTACTCTCGCCCAAACAAGCTGCGGAGTTACGATGGGATCCGGTGCATTAGTCTTTGGTATGATCGCCCGTCAACTCTTCATCTATTCATATAAAGGCTGCCTCTTATCGCTTGAGCCTCGAATTTAAATGCAAATTCGACCAAATATCGTTTCAAATTATTTATTTCACTAAGCGCAAATAACGAATGAGTTACACCACGTCGAGAAAATGCAACTAAAAAAACATTATATGAAATAAAATGGGAGGGTGCAACACGAGGACTTCGAGGTCACCATCCTAGTACTACTCTCGCCCAGCTTAGCTTAAGCTGCGGAGTTACGATGGGATCCGGTGCATTAGTCTTTGGTATGATCACACCAAATCAACTCTTGCATAATCTATTCATATAAAGGCGCCCTTATCGCACTAAGCGCCTCGAATTTAAATGCAAATTCGACCAAATATCGTTTCAAGTTATTTATTTCAGAAAAGGTAAATAACGAATGAGTTACACCACTTCGAGAAAATGCACCTAAAAAAAACTTTATATGAAATAAAATGGGAGGGGTGCAACACGAGGACTTCCCAGGAGGTCACCCATCCTAGTACTACTCTCGCCCAAGCACGCTTAGCTGCGGAGTTACGATGGGATCCGGTGCATTAGTCTTTGGTATGATCCTGCACCACGTCAACTCTTGCATAATCTATTCATATAAAGTGCCCTTATCGCACTTCGCCTCGAATTTAAATGCAAATTCGACCAAATATCGTTTCAAGTTATTTATTTGAGAAAGGCAAATAACGAATGAGTTACACCACGTCGAGAAAATGCAACTAAAAAAAACTTTATATGAAATAAAATGGGAGGGGTGCAACACGAGGACTTCCCAGGAGGTCACCCATCCTAGTACTACTCTCGCCCAAGCACGCTTAACTTCGGAGTTCTGATGGGATCCGGTGCATTAGTCTTTGGTATGATCATGCCCCGTCAACTCTTTAATCTATTCATATAAAGGCTGCCCTTATCGCACTTAGCCTCGAATTTAAATGCAAATTCGACCAAATATCGTTTCAAGTTATTTATTTGAGAAAAGGAAAATAACGAATGAGTTACACCACGTCGAGAAAATGCAACTAAAAAAACATTATATGAAATAAAATGGGAGGGTGCAACACGAGGACTTCGAGAGGTCACCCATCCTAGTACTACTCTCGCAAGCACGCTTAAGCTGCGGAGTTACGATGGGATCCGGTGCATTAGTCTTTGGTATGATCGCACCGTCAACTCTTGCATAATCTATTCATATAAAGGCTGCCTTATCGCACTTGCGCCTCGAATTTAAATGCAAATTCGACCAAATATCGTTTCAAGTTATTTATTTGGAAAAGCGAAAATAACGAATGAGTTACACCACGTCGAGAAAATGCAACTAAAAAAACATTATATGAAATAAAATGGGAGGGTGCAACACGAGGACTTCCAGAGGTCACCCATCCTAGTACTACTCTTAACGCTTAAGCTGCGGAGTTACGATGGGATCCGGTGCATTAGTCTTTGGTATGATCGCACCGTCAACTCTTGCGCAATCTATTCATATAAAAGTTGCCCTTGATCGCGATTCGCCTCGAATTTAAATGCAAATTAGACCAAATATCGTTCAAGTTATTTATTTCACAAAACAAAAATAACGAATGAGTTACACCACGTCGAGAAAATGCAACTAAAAAAACATTATATGAAATAAAATGGGAGGGGTGCAACACGAGGACTTCCCAGAGGTCACCCATCCTAGTACTACTCTCGCCCAAGCACGCTTAGCTGCGGAGTTCTGATGGGATCCGGTGCATTAGTGCTGGTATGATCGCACCCGTCAACTCTTGCGCAATCTATTCATATAAAGGCTGCCCCTTATCGCACTTGCGCCTCGAATGCAAATTCGACCAAATATCGTTTCAAGTTATTTATTTCAGAAAACGCAAATAACGATTGAGTTACACCACGTCGAGAAAATGCAACTAAAAAAATATTATATGAAATAAAATGGGAGGGGTGCAACACGAGGACTTCCCAGGAGGTCACCCATCGTAGTACTACTCTCGCCCAAGAACGCTTAGCTGCGGAGTTCTGATGGGATCCGGTGCATTAGTCTTTGGTATGATCGCTTTTAGTCAACTCTTGCATAATCTATTCATATAAAGGCTGCCCTTATCCCACTTGCGCCTCGAATTTAAATGCAAATTCGACCAAATATCGTTTCAAGTTATTTATTTCAGAAAAACGAAAATAACGAATGAGTTACACCACGTCGAGAAAATGCAACTAAAAAAACATTATATGAAATAAAATGGGAGGGGTGCAACACGAGGACTTCCGAAGTCACCCATCCTAGTACTACTCGCCAAGCGCTTAACTACGGAGTTACGATGGGATCCGGTGCATTAGTCTTTGGTATGATCGCTTTTAAAATCAACTCTTGCATAATCTATTCATATAAAAGGCTGCCCTTATCGCACTTTCGCCTCGAATTTAAATGCAAATTCGACCAAATATCGTTCAAGTTATTTATTTCAGAAAAGGCAAAATAACGAATGAGTTACACCACGTCGAGAAAATGCAACTAAAAAAACATTATATGAAATAAAATGGGAGGGTGCAACACGAGGACTTCGAGAGGTCACCCATCCTAGTACTACTCTCGCCCAAGCACACCTTAGCTGCGGAGTTACGATGGGATCCGGTGCATTAGTCTTTGGTATGATCGCACCCGTCAACTCTTGCATAATCTATTCATATAAAGGCTGCCTTATCGCACTTGCGCCTCGAATTTAAATGCAAATTCGACCAAATATCGTTTCAAGTTATTTATTTGAAAAGCATAAATAACGAATGAGTTACACCACGTCGAGAAAATGCAACTAAAAAAACATTATATGAAATAAAATGGGAGGGTGCAACACGAGGACTTCGGAGGTCACCCATCCTAGTACTACTCTAAGCGCCCAGCTTAAGCTGCGGAGTTACGATGGGATCCGGTGCATTAGTCTTTGGTATGATCTTTCCGTCAACTCTTTTGCAATCTATTCATATAAAAATTGCCCTTATCGCGATTTCGCCTCGAATTTAAATGCAAATTCGACCAAATATCGTTCAAGTTATTTATTTGAAGCAAAAAATAACGAATGAGTTACACCACATCGAGAAAATGCAACTAAAAAACATTATATGAAATAAAATGGGAGGGTGCAACACGAGGACTTCCGGAGGTCACCCATCCTAGTACTACTCTCGCCAAGCACGCTTAGCTGCGGAGTTACGATGGGATCCGGTGCATTAGTCTTTGGTATGATCGCCAAATCAACTCTTGCGCAATCTATTCATATAAAGGTGCCCTTATCGCATTTACGCCTCGAATTTAAATGCAAATTAGACCAAATATCGTTTCAAGTTATTTATTTGAGAAAAGGCATAAATAACGAATGAGTTACACCACGTCGAGAAAATGCAACTAAAAAAACATTATATGAAATAAAATGGGAGGGTGCAACACGAGGACTTCGGAGGTCACCATCCTAGTACTACTCTCGCATGCTGGCGCTTAGCTGCGGAGTTACGATGGGATCCGGTGCATTAGTCTTTGGTATGATCGCTTGCCGTCAACTCTTCATAATCTATTCATATAAAGGCGCCCTTATCGCACTTGCGCCTCGAATTTAAATGCAAATTTGACCAAATATCGTTTCAAGTTATTTATTTGAAAAAGCAAATAACGAATGAGTTACACCACGTCGAGAAAATGCAACTAAAAAACATTATATGAAATAAAATGGGAGGGTGCAACACGAGGACTTCCGGGAGGTCACCCATCCTAGTACTACTCTCGCCCAAGCATGCTTAGCTGCGGAGTTACGATGGGATCCGGTGCATTAGTCTTTGGTATGATCGCTTTTAAATCAACTCTTGCGCAATCTATTCATATAAAAATTGCCCCTTATCGCACTTCGCCTCGAATTTAAATGCAAATTAGACCAAATATCGTTTCAAGTTATTTATTTCCGAAAAGAAAATAACGAATGAGTTACACCACGTCGAAAATGCAACTAAAAAAACATTATATGAAATAAAATGGGAGGGTGCAACACGAGGACTTCCCGAGGTCACCCATCCTAGTACTACTCTCTGCCCAAACGCTTAGCTGCGGAGTTACGATGGGATCCGGTGCATTAGTCTTTGGTATGATTGCACCGTCAACTCTTGCGCAATCTATTCATATAAAGGTTGCCCCTTATCGCACTTGCGCCTCGAATTTAAATGCAAATTCGACCAAATATCGTTTCAAGTTATTTATTTGAGAAAAGCAAATAAATGAATGAGTTACACCACGTCGAGAAAATGCAACTAAAAAATATTATATGAAATAAAATGGGAGGGTGCAACACGAGGACTTCGAGAGGTCACCCATCCTAGTACTACTCTCGTCCAAGCACGCTTAAGCTGCGGAGTTACGATGGGATCCGGTGCATTAGTCTTTGGTATGATCGCTTTACACCCCGTCAACTCTTAGCAATCTATTCATATAAAGGTGCCCTTATCGTACTTGCGCCTCGAATTTAAATGCAAATTCGACCAAATATCGTTTCAAGTTATTTATTTGAGAAAAGCATAAATAACGAATGAGTTACACCACGTCGAGAAAAATGCAACTAAAAAAACATTATATGAAATAAAATGGGAGGGGTGCAACACGAGGACTTCCCAAGAGGTCACCCATCCTAGTACTACTCTCGCCCAAGCAAGCTTAAGCTATGGAGTTACGATGGGATCCGGTGCATTAGTCTTTGGTATGATCGCACCAAATCAACTCTTGCATAATCTATTCATATAAAATTTGCTCCTTATTGCGATTCGCCTCAATTTAAATGCAAATTCGACCAAATATCGTTTCAAGTTATTTATTTGAGAAAAGCGCAAATAACGAATGAGTTACACCACGTCGAGAAAATGCAACTAAAAAAACATTATATGAAATAAAATGGGAGGGTGCAACACGAGGACTTCGAGAGGTCACCCATCCTAGTACTACTCTCGCCCGAAACGCTTAAGCTGCGGAGTTACGATGGGATCCGGTGCATTAGTCTTTGGTATGATCGCACCGTCAACTCTTGCATAATCTATTCATATAAAGGTGCCCTTATCGCACTTGCGCCTCGAATTTAAATGCAAATTCGACCAAATATCGTTTCAAGTTATTTATTTGGAAAAGCGAAAATAACGAATGAGTTACACCACGTCGAGAAAATGCAACTAAAAAACATTATATGAAATAAAATGGGAGGGTGCAACACGAGGACTTCGGAGGTCACCCATCCTAGTACTACTCTCGCCCAAACCACGCTTAGCTGCGGAGTTACGATGGGATCCGGTGCATTAGTCTTTGGTATGATCGCACCCGTCAACTCTTGCGCAATCTATTCATATAAAGGCTGCCTTATTATCGATTCGCCTCGAATTTAAATGCAAATTCGACCAAATATCGTTCAAGTTATTTATTTGAAAATAAATAACGAATGAGTTACACCACGTCGAGAAAATGCAACTAAAAAAACATTATATGAAATAAAATGGGAGGGTGCAACACGAGGACTTCAGAGAGGTCACCCATCCTAGTACTACTCTCGCCCAAGCACGCTTACTGCGGAGTTACGATGGGATCCGGTGCATTAGTCTTTGTATGATCGCTTGCAAATCAACTCTTGCGCAATCTATTCATATAAAGGTTGCCCTTATCGCACTTGCCTCAATTTAAATGCAAATTCGACCAAATATCGTTTCAAGTTATTTATTTGAGAAAAGCAAAATAACGAATGAGTTACACCACGTCGAGAAAATGCAACTAAAAAAATATTATATGAAATAAAATGGGAGGGTGCAACACGAGGACTTCCGAGGTCACCATCCTAGTACTACTCTCGCCAAAGCGCTTAGCTGCGGAGTTACGATGGGATCCGGTGCATTAGTCTTTGGTATGATCGCACCGTCAACTCTTTTGCAATCTATTCATATAAAATTGCCCTTATCGCGATTCGCCTCGAATTTAAATGCAAATTCGACCAAATATCGTTTCAAATTATTTATTTCAGAAAAGCATAAATAACGAATGAGTTACACCATCGAGAAAATGCAACTAAAAAACATTATATGAAATAAAATGGGAGGGTGCAACACGAGGACTTCAGGAGTCACCCATCCTAGTACTACTCTCGCTTAAGCGCGCTTAACTGCGGAGTTACGATGGGATCCGGTGCATTAGTCTTTGGTATGATCGCTTGCAAATCAACTCTTTGCAATCTATTCATATAAAGGTTGCCCTTATCGCACTTAAGCCTCGAATTTAAATGCAAATTAGACCAAATATCGTTCAAGTTATTTATTTCAGAAAGCATAAATAACGAATGAGTTACACCACGTCGAGAAAATGCAACTAAAAAACATTATATGAAATAAAATGGGAGGGTGCAACACGAGGACTTCCGGAGGTCACCCATCCTAGTACTACTCTCGCCCAAAGCACGCTTAAGCTGGAGTTACGATGGGATCCGGTGCATTAGTCTTTGGTATGATCGCACCCGTCAACTCTTGCAATCTATTCATATAAAGGCTGCCCTTATCGCACTTGCGCCTCGAATTTAAATGCAAATTCGACCAAATATCGTTCAAGTTATTTATTTTGAAAGCATAAATAACGAATGAGTTACACCACGTCGAGAAAATGCAACTAAAAAACATTATATGAAATAAAATGGGAGGGTGCAACACGAGGACTTCGAGGAGGTCACCATCCTAGTACTACTCTCGCAAAGCGCGCTTAGCTGCGGAGTTACGATGGGATCCGGTGCATTAGTCTTTGGTATGATCGCACCCGTCAACTCTTGCAATCTATTCATATAAAGGCGGCCCTTATCGCACTTAGCCTCGAATTTAAATGCAAATTAGACCAAATATCGTTTCAAATTATTTATTTCACAAGCGAAAATAACGAATGAGTTACACCACGTCGAGAAAATGCAACTAAAAAAAAACATTATATGAAATAAAATGGGAGGGGTGCAACACGAGGACTTCGAGGTCACCATCCTAGTACTACTCTCGCCCAAGCACGCTTAAGCTGCGGAGTTACGATGGGATCCGGTGCATTAGTCTTGGTATGATGATTGCAAATCAACTCTTGCGCAATCTATTCATATAAAAAGTGCCCCTTATCGCACTTGCGCCTCGAATGCAAATTCGACCAAATATCGTTTCAAGTTATTTATTTCAGAAAACGCAAATAATGATTGAGTTACACCACGTCGAGAAAATGCAACTAAAAAAAATATTATTTGAAATAAAATGGGAGGGGTGCAACACGAGGACTTCCAGGAGGTCACCATCCTAGTACTACTCTCGCCCAAAGCGCTTAGCTGCGGAGTTACGATGGGATCCGGTGCATTAGTCTTTGGTATGATCGCAAATCAACTCTTGCGCAATCTATTCATATAAAGGTTGCCCTTATCGCGATTCGCCTCGAATTTAAATGCAAATTAGACCAAATATCGTTTCAAGTTATTTATTTGAGAAAAGCATAAATAACGAATGAGTTACACCACGTCGAGAAAATGCAACTAAAAAAACATTATATGAAATAAAATGGGAGGGTGCAACACGAGGACTTCGAAGAGGTCACCCATCCTAGTACTACTCTCGCCCAACGCGCTTAAGCTGCGGAGTTACGATGGGATCCGGTGCATTAGTCTTTGGTATGATCGCACCCGTCAACTCTTGCGCAATCTATTCATATAAAGGCGCCCTTATCGCACTTGCGCCTCAATTTAAATGCAAATTCGACCAAATATCGTTCAAGTTATTTATTTGACAAATAAATAACGAATGAGTTACACCACGTCGAGAAAATGCAACTAAAAAAACATTATATGAAATAAAATGGGAGGGTGCAACACGAGGACTTCCGAGAGGTCACCCATCCTAGTACTACTCTCGCCCAAGCGCTTAGCTGCGGAGTTACGATGGGATCCGGTGCATTAGTCTTTGGTATGATCGCACCGTCAACTCTTGCGCAATCTATTCATATAAAGGTTGCCCCTTATCGCACTTAGCCTCGAATTTAAATGCAAATTCGACCAAATATCGTTTCAAGTTATTTATTTGAGAAAGCATAAATAACGAATGAGTTACACCACGTCGAGAAAATGCAACTAAAAAAACATTATATGAAATAAAATGGGAGGGTGCAACACGAGGACTTCAAGAGGTCACCCATCCTAGTACTACTCTCGCCCAAGCACTATTGCAGCTTAGCTGGAGTTACGATGGGATCCGGTGCATTAGTCTTTGGTATGATCGCAAATCAACTCTTGCGCAATCTATTCATATAAAGCTGCTCTTTATCGCGATGGCGCCTCAATTTAAATGCAAATTCGACCAAATATCGTTTCAAGTTATTTATTTGAAAGCGCAAATAACGAATGAGTTACACCACGTCGAGAAATGCAACTAAAAAAACATTATATGAAATAAAATGGGAGGGTGCACCACGAGGACTTCCGAGGAGGTCACCATCCTAGTACTACTCTCGCCCAAACACGCTTAAGCTGCGGAGTTACGATGGGATCCGGTGCATTAGTCTTTGGTGCGATCGCACCCGTCAACTCTTGCATAATCTATTCATATAAAGGCTGCCCTTATCGCACTTGCCTCGAATTTAAATGCAAATTCGACCAAATATCGTTTCAAGTTATTTATTTGAAAGCGAAAATAACGAATGAGTTACACCACGTCGAGAAAATGCAACTAAAAAAACATTATATGAAATAAAATGGGAGGGTGCAACACGAGGACTTCCGGGAGGTCACCATCCTAGTACTACTCTCCCAAACACGCTTAGCTGCGGAGTTACGATGGGATCCGGTGCATTAGTCTTTGGTATGATCTTGCCAAATCAACTCTTGCATAATCTATTCATATAAAAGTGCCCTTATCGCACTTGCGCCTCGAATTTAAATGCAAATTCGACCAAATATCGTTTCAAGTTATTTATTTGAGAAAAGGTAAATAACGAATGAGTTACACCACGTCGAGAAAATGCAACTAAAAAATATTATATGAAATAAAATGGGAGGGTGCAACACGAGGACTTCGAGAGGTCACCATCCTAGTACTACTCTCGCCCAAGCACGCTTAGCTGCGGAGTTACGATGGGATCCGGTGCATTAGTCTTTGGTATGATTGCACCGTCAACTCTTGCAATCTATTCATATAAAGGTTGCCCCTTATCGCACTTTGCCTCGAATTTAAATGCAAATTAGACCAAATATCGTTTCAAGTTATTTATTTGAAGCGAAAATAACGAATGAGTTACACCACGTCGAGAAAATGCAACTAAAAAAACATTATATGAAATAAAATGGGAGGGTGCAACACGAGGACTTCGAGGAGGTCACCCATCCTAGTACTACTCTCGTCCAAAGCGCTTAGCTGCGGAGTTACGATGGGATCCGGTGCATTAGTCTTTGGTATGATCGCACCAATCAACTCTTGCGCAATCTATTCATATAAAAGGTGCCCCTTATCGCACTTAGCCTCGAATTTAAATGCAAATTCGACCAAATATCGTTCAAGTTATTTATTTAAAGCATAAATAACGAATGAGTTACACCACGTCGAAAAATGCAACTAAAAAAACATTATATGAAATAAAATGGGAGGGTGCAACACGAGGACTTCCGAGGTCACCCATCCTAGTACTACTCTCGCCAAAGCGCTTAGCTGCGGAGTTACGATGGGATCCGGTGCATTAGTCTTTGGTATGATCGCACCGTCAACTCTTGCATAATCTATTCATATAAAGGTGCCCTTATCGCACTTGCGCCTCGAATTTAAATGCAAATTCGACCAAATATCGTTTCAAGTTATTTATTTGAAAGCGAAAATAACGAATGAGTTACACCACGTCGAGAAAATGCAACTAAAAAAACATTATATGAAATAAAATGGGAGGGTGCAACACGAGGACTTCCAGAGGTCACCATCCTAGTACTACTCTCGCCAAGCACGCTTAAGCTGCGGAGTTACGATGGGATCCGGTGCATTAGTCTTTGGTATGATTACACCCGTCAACTCTTGCGCAATCTATTCATATAAAAGTGCCCTTATCGCACTTGCGCCTCGAATTTAAATGCAAATTCGACCAAATATCGTTCAAGTTATTTATTTGACAAGCATAAATAACGAATGAGTTACACCACGTCGAGAAAATGCAACTAAAAAACATTATATGAAATAAAATGGGAGGGTGCAACACGAGGACTTCCCGGAGGTCACCATCCTAGTACTACTCTCGCCCAAGCAGCTTAGCTGCGGAGTTACGATGGGATCCGGTGCATTAGTCTTTGGTATGATCGCACCCGTCAACTCTTGCATAATCTATTCATATAAAGGTTGCCCTTATCGCACTTAGCCTCGAATTTAAATGCAAATTCGACCAAATATCGTTTCAAGTTATTTATTTGAAAGCATAAATAACGAATGAGTTACACCACGTCGAGAAAATGCAACTAAAAAACATTATATGAAATAAAATGGGAGGGTGCAACACGAGGACTTCCCGAGGTCACCCATCCTAGTACTACTCTCGCCCAAACACGCTTAAGCTGCGGAGTTACGATGGGATCCGGTGCATTAGTCTTTGGTATGATTGCACCAAATCAACTCTTGTGCAATCTATTCATATAAAGGCGCCCTTATCGCACTTAGCCTCGAATTTAAATGCAAATTCGACCAAATATCGTTTCAAGTTATTTATTTGAGAAAAGCATAAATAACGAATGAGTTACACCACGTCGAGAAAATGCAACTAAAAAATATTATATGAAATAAAATGGGAGGGTGCAACACGAGGACTTCGAGGTCACCATCCTAGTACTACTCGCCCAAGCGGCTTAGCTGCGGAGTTACGATGGGATCCGGTGCATTAGTCTTTGGTATGATCGCACCCGTCAACTCTTGCGCAATCTATTCATATAAAGGTTGCCCCTTATCGCACGATTCGCCTCGAATTTAAATGCAAATTCGACCAAATATCGTTTCAAGTTATTTATTTGAAAGCATAAATAACGAATGAGTTACACCACGTCGAGTAAATGCAACTAAAAAAAACATTATATGAAATAAAATGGGAGGGGTGCAACACAAGGACTTCCCAAGAGGTCACCCATCCTAGTACTACTCTCGCCCAGGCACGCTTAGCTGTGGAGTTCTGATGGGATCCGGTGCATTAGTGCTGGTATGATCGCACCAAATCAACTCTTGCATAATCTATTCATATAAAGGTGCTCCTTATCGCGATTAGCGCCTCGAATTTAAATGCAAATTCGACCAAATATCGTTTCAAGTTATTTATTTCAAAGCGCAAATAACGAATGAGTTACACCACGAGAAAATGCAACTAAAAAAACATTATATGAAATAAAATGGGAGGGTGCAACACGAGGACTTCCGAGGTCACCCATCCTAGTACTACTCTCGCCCAAACACGCTTAGCTGCGGAGTTACGATGGGATCCGGTGCATTAGTCTTTGGTATGATCGCTACCAAAATCAACTCTTGCGCAATCTATTCATATAAAAGTGCCCCTTATCGCTTGCGCCTCGAATTTAAATGCAAATTCGACCAAATATCGTTTCAAGTTATTTATTTGAGAAAGCGAAAATAACGAATGAGTTACACCACGTCGAGAAAATGCAACTAAAAAAACATTATATGAAATAAAATGGGAGGGTGCAACACGAGGACTTCCGAGGTCACCATCCTAGTACTACTCTCGCCCAAGCACGCTTAGCTGCGGAGTTACGATGGGATCCGGTGCATTAGTCTTTGGTATGATCGCACCAAATCAACTCTTGCGCAATCTATTCATATAAAGGCTGCCCCTTATCGCACTTGCGCCTCGAATTTAAATGCAAATTCGACCAAATATCGTTTCAAGTTATTTATTTCAGAAAACGCAAATAACGAATGAGTTACACCACGTCGAGAAAATGCAACTAAAAAAAACATTATATGAAATAAAATGGGAGGGGTGCAACACGAGGACTTCCCAGGAGGTCACCCATCCTAGTACTACTCTCGCCCAAAGCGCTTAGCTGCGGAGTTACGATGGGATCCGGTGCATTAGTCTTTGGTATGATTGCACAAATCAACTCTTGCAATCTATTCATATAAAGGTTGCCCTTATCGCACTTCGCCTCGAATTTAAATGCAAATTAGACCAAATATCGTTTCAAGTTATTTATTTGAAAGCATAAATAACGAATGAGTTACACCACGTCGAGAAAATGCAACTAAAAAAATATTATATGAAATAAAATGGGAGGGTGCAACACGAGGACTTCGGAGGTCACCATCCTAGTACTACTCTCGTCCAAGAAGCGCTTAGGCTGCGGAGTTACGATGGGATCCGGTGCATTAGTCTTTGGTATGATCGCACCGTCAACTCTTGCGCAATCTATTCATATAAAGGTGCCCTTATCGCACTTGCGCCTCAATTTAAATGCAAATTCGACCAAATATCGTTTCAAGTTATTTATTTCAGAAAAGCATAAATAACGAATGAGTTACACCACGTCGAAAAATGCAACTAAAAAAAACATTATATGAAATAAAATGGGAGGGTGCAACACGAGGACTTCCCGAGGTCACCCATCCTAGTACTACTCTCGCAAGCCGCACGCTTAACTGTGGAGTTACGATGGGATCCGGTGCATTAGTCTTTGGTATGATCGCTTGCCGTCAACTCTTGCATAATCTATTCATATAAAGGCTGCTCTTTATCGCACTTGCGCCTCAATTTAAATGCAAATTCGACCAAATATCATTTCAAATTATTTATTTCAGAAAAGCATAAATAATGAATGAGTTACACCACGTAGAAAATGCAACTAAAAAAACATTATATGAGATAAAATGGGAGGGTGCAACACGAGGACTTCGGAGGTCACCATCCTAGTACTACTCTCGCCCAAACGCGCTTAGCTGCGGAGTTACGATAGGATCCGGTGCATTAGTCTTTGGTATGATCGCACCGTCAACTCTTGCATAATCTATTCATATAAAGGTGCCCTTATCGCACTTAGCGCCTCGAATATAAATGCAAATTCGACCAAATATCGTTTCAAATTATTTATTTCACGAAGCGAAAATAACGAATGAGTTACACCACGTCGAGAAAATGCAACTAAAAAAACATTATATGAAATAAAATGGGAGGGTGCAACACGAGGACTTCGGAGGTCACCATCCTAGTACTACTCTGCAAAGCACGCTTAGCTGCGGAGTTACGATGGGATCCGGTGCATTAGTCTTTGGTATGATCGCACCCGTCAACTCTTGCGCAATCTATTCATATAAAATCTGCCTTATCGCGACTTGCGCCTCGAATTTGCAAATTCGACCAAATATCGTTTCAAGTTATTTATTTGAGGAAGCAAAAATAACGATTGAGTTACACCACGTCGAGAAAATGCAACTAAAAAATATTATATGAAATAAAATGGGAGGGTGCAACACGAGGACTTCGGAGGTCACCCATCCTAGTACTACTCGCCATGAAGCACGCTTAATTGCGGAGTTACGATGGAATCCGGTGCATTAGTCTTTGGTATGATCGCTTTCCGTCAACTCTTGCGCAATCTATTCATATAAAGGTTGCCCTTTATCGCACTTGCGCCTCGAATGCAAATTCGACCAAATATAGTTTCAAGTTATTTATTTCAGAAAACGCAAATAACGAATGAGTTACACCACGTCGAGAAAATGAAACTAAAAAAAATATTATATGAAATGAAATGGGAGGGGTGCAACACGAGGACTTCCCAGGAGGTCACCCATCCTAGTACTACTCTCGCCCAAGCACGCTTAATTGCGGAGTTCCGATGGGATCCGGTGCATTAGTCTTTGGTATGATCGCTTTTAAAATCAACTCTTTTGCAATCTATTCATATAAAAGGCTGCCCTTATCGCGATTAACGCCTCGAATTTAAATGCAAATTCGACCAAATATCGTTGCTAATTATTTATTTCACAAAAGCATAAATATCGAATGAGTTACACCACATCGAGAAAATGCAACTAAAAAACATTATATGAAATAAAATGGGAGGGTGCAACACGAGGACTTCCCGAGGTCACCCATCCTAGTACTACTCTCCCAAGCAGCGCTTACTGCGGAGTTACGATGGGATCCGGTGCATTAGTCTTTGGTATGATGCACCGTCAACTCTTGCGCAATCTATTCATATAAAGGTTGCCTTATCGCACTTGCGCCTCTAATTTAAATGCAAATTCGACCAAATATCGTTTCAAGTTATTTATTTGAAAAGCATAAATAACGAATGAGTTACACCGTCGAGAAAATACAACTAAAAAAACATTATATGAAATAAAATGGGAGGGTGCAACACGAGGACTTCCGGAGGTCACCCATCCTAGTACTACTCTCGCATAAAACGCTTAAGCTACGGAGTTACGATGGGATCCGGTGCATTAGTCTTTGGTATGATCACACCCGTCAACTCTTGCGCAATCTATTCATATAAAGACTGCCCTTACCGCACTTGCGCCTCGAATTTAAATGCAAATTCGACCAAATTTCGTTTCAAGTTATTTATTTCAGAAAATGCAAATAACGAATGAGTTACACCACGTCGAGAAAATGCAACTAAAAAACATTTTATGAAATAAAATGGGAGGAATTGCAACACGAGCACTTCGAGGTCACCCATCCTAGTACTACTCTCGCCCAAGCGTTTAGCTGCGGAGTTACGATGGGATCCGGTGCATTAGTCTTTGGTATGATCGCACCGTCAACTCTTGCATAATCTATTCATATAAAAGTCTGCCCTTATCGCACTTGCGCCTCGAATATAAATCAAATTAGACCAAATATCGTTTCAAATTATTTATTTCACGAAACGAAAATAAAGAATGAGTTACACCACGTCGAGAAAATGCAACTAAAAAAAAACATTATATGAAATAAAATGGGAGGGTGCAACACGAGGACTTCCGAGAGGTCACCATCCTAGTACTACTCTCGCCAAGCAACGCTTAGCTGCGGAGTTACGATGGGATCCGGTGCATTAGTCTTTGGTATGATTGCACCAAATCAACTCTTGCGCAATCTATTCATATAAAGGCTGCCC
>NW_026291405.1:0-38815 GCF_025698545.1 Gossypium raimondii
CCTTTGTCCCTCAATTAAATGCAAATTGAAATTCGTTTAAATTTTTTTTGGAAATCGAAAGGTTAACCTCGGAAAAATCAATAAAAAAAAATGAAATAAAATAGGGGAAAAGGGAAACTTCAAATAATTCCAACATTCCCAAGTTGCGGAATTACAATTGATTATTTTGGAGTCCAAAAACCTTGAAACATTCTATAAACCCCACGCCTTGCCCTGAATTAAAGCAAATTGGAAATTGTTTAAATTTTTTTTCAAAACAAATAAGGGTTACCCACTAGTGAATAAAAAAATTAATGAAATAAAATATAAAAACAAAAAAACCCCTAGTTTTCCCCAAAAAATGGGATTAAAAGGGAGGTGCAACGGAGGGGGGGGGGGGGGGGGGGGGGGGGGGGGGGGGGGGGGGGGGGGGGGGGGGGGGGGGGGGGGGGGGGGGGGGGGGGGGGGGGGGGGGGGGGGGGGGGGGGGGGGGGGGGGGGGGGGGGGGGGGGGGGGGGGGGCTCTTGCATAATCTATTCATATAAAAGTGCCCTTATCGCGATTGCGCCTCGAATTTAAATGCAAATTCGACCAAATATCGTTTCAAATTGTTTATTTCACAAAGCATAAATAACGAATGAGTTACACCACGTCGAGAAAATGCAACTAAAAACATTATATGAAATAAAATGGGAGGGTGCAACACGAGGACTTCCGGAGGTCACCCATCCTAGTACTACTCTCGCCCAAACGCGCTTAGCTGCGGAGTTACGATGGGATCCGGTGCATTAGTCTTTGGTATGATCGCACCCGTCAACTCTTGCATAATCTATTCATATAAAGGCGCCCTTATCGCGATTCGCCTCGAATTTAAATGCAAATTCGACCAAATATCGTTTCAAATTGTTTATTTCACAAAAGCATAAATAACGAATGAGTTACACCACGTCGAGAAAATGCAACTAAAAAAACATTATATGAAATAAAATGGGAGGGTGCAACACGAGGACTTCGGAGGTCACCCATCCTAGTACTACTCTCGCCCAAGCACGCTTAGCTGCGGAGTTACGATGGGATCCGGTGCATTAGTCTTTGGTATGATCGCACCCGTCAACTCTTGCATAATCTATTCATATAAAAGCGCCCTTATCGCGATTCGCCTCGAATTTAAATGCAAATTCGACCAAATATCGTTTCAAATTGTTTATTTCACAAAGCGAAAATAACGAATGAGTTACACCACGTCGAGAAAATGCAACTAAAAAACATTATATGAAATAAAATGGGAGGGTGCAACACGAGGACTTCGAGGAGGTCACCCATCCTAGTACTACTCTCGCCCAAGCACGCTTAGCTGCGGAGTTACGATGGGATCGGTGCATTAGTCTTTGGTATGATCGCACCGTCAACTCTTGCGCAATCTATTCATATAAAGGCGCCCTTATCGCGATTCGCCTCGAATTTAAATGCAAATTCGACCAAATATCGTTTCAAATTGTTTATTTCACAAAGCGCAAATAACGAATGAGTTACACCACGTCGAGAAAATGCAACTAAAAAACATTATATGAAATAAAATGGGAGGGTGCAACACGAGGACTTCAGAGGTCACCCATCCTAGTACTACTCTCGCCCAAGCACGCTTAGCTGCGGAGTTACGATGGGATCCGGTGCATTAGTCTTTGGTATGATCGCACCGTCAACTCTTGCATAATCTATTCATATAAAGGCTGCCCTTATCGCGATTCGCCTCGAATTTAAATGCAAATTCGACCAAATATCGTTTCAAATTGTTTATTTCACAAAAGCATAAATAACGAATGAGTTACACCACGTCGAGAAAATGCAACTAAAAAACATTATATGAAATAAAATGGGAGGGTGCAACACGAGGACTTCGGAGGTCACCCATCCTAGTACTACTCTCGCCCAAGCACGCTTTAGCTGCGGAGTTACGATGGGATCCGGTGCATTAGTCTTTGGTATGATCGCACCGTCAACTCTTGCATAATCTATTCATATAAAGCTGCCCTTATCGCGCGATTCGCCTCGAATTTAAATGCAAATTCGACCAAATATCGTTTCAAATTGTTTATTTCACAAAGCGCAAATAACGAATGAGTTACACCACGTCGAGAAAATGCAACTAAAAAAACATTATATGAAATAAAATGGGAGGGTGCAACACGAGGACTTCGGAGGTCACCATCCTAGTACTACTCTCGCCCAAGCACGCTTAGCTGCGGAGTTACGATGGGATCCGGTGCATTAGTCTTTGGTATGATCGCACCGTCAACTCTTGCATAATCTATTCATATAAAAGTGCCCCTTATCGCGATTTCGCCTCGAATTTAAATGCAAATTCGACCAAATATCGTTTCAAATTGTTTATTTCACAAAAGCATAAATAACGAATGAGTTACACCACGTCGAGAAAATGCAACTAAAAAACATTATATGAAATAAAATGGGAGGGTGCAACACGAGGACTTCCGGAGGTCACCCATCCTAGTACTACTCTCGCCCAAGCACGCTTAGCTGCGGAGTTACGAGGATCCGGTGCATTAGTCTTTGGTATGATCGCACCCGTCAACTCTTGCATAATCTATTCATATAAAAGGCGCCCTTATCGCGATTCGCCTCGAATTTAAATGCAAATTCGACCAAATATCGTTTCAAATTGTTTATTTCACAAAGCGAAAATAACGAATGAGTTACACCACGTCGAGAAAATGCAACTAAAAAAACATTATATGAAATAAAATGGGAGGGTGCAACACGAGGACTTCGGAGGTCACCCATCCTAGTACTACTCTCGCCCAAGCACGCTTAAGCTGCGGAGTTACGATGGGATCCGGTGCATTAGTCTTTGGTATGATCGCACCCGTCAACTCTTGCATAATCTATTCATATAAAGGCGCCCTTATCGCGATTCGCCTCGAATTTAAATGCAAATTCGACCAAATATCGTTTCAAATTGTTTATTTCACAAAGCATAAATAACGAATGAGTTACACCACGTCGAGAAAATGCAACTAAAAAACATTATATGAAATAAAATGGGAGGGTGCAACACGAGGACTTCGGAGGTCACCCATCCTAGTACTACTCTCGCCCAAGCACACGCTTAGCTGCGGAGTTACGATGGGATCCGGTGCATTAGTCTTTGGTATGATCGCTTGCCGTCAACTCTTGCGCAATCTATTCATATAAAGGCTGCCCTTATCGCGATTCGCCTCGAATTTAAATGCAAATTCGACCAAATATCGTTTCAAATTGTTTATTTCACAAAGCGAAAATAACGAATGAGTTACACCACGTCGAGAAAATGCAACTAAAAAAACATTATATGAAATAAAATGGGAGGGTGCAACACGAGGACTTCCGGAGGTCACCCATCCTAGTACTACTCTCGCCCAAAGCACGCTTAGCTGCGGAGTTACGATGGGATCCGGTGCATTAGTCTTTGGTATGATCGCACCGTCAACTCTTGCATAATCTATTCATATAAAAGTGCCCCTTATCGCGATTCGCCTCGAATTTAAATGCAAATTCGACCAAATATCGTTTCAAATTGTTTATTTCACAAAAGCATAAATAACGAATGAGTTACACCACGTCGAGAAAATGCAACTAAAAAACATTATATGAAATAAAATGGGAGGGTGCAACACGAGGACTTCCGGAGGTCACCCATCCTAGTACTACTCTCGCCCAAGCACGCTTAGCTGCGGAGTTACGATGGGATCCGGTGCATTAGTCTTTGGTATGATCGCACCCGTCAACTCTTGCATAATCTATTCATATAAAGGTGCCCTTATCGCGATTCGCCTCGAATTTAAATGCAAATTCGACCAAATATCGTTTCAAATTGTTTATTTCACAAAAGCGAAAATAACGAATGAGTTACACCACGTCGAGAAAATGCAACTAAAAAAACATTATATGAAATAAAATGGGAGGGTGCAACACGAGGACTTCGGAGGTCACCATCCTAGTACTACTCTCGCCCAAGCACGCTTAGCTGCGGAGTTACGATGGGATCCGGTGCATTAGTCTTTGGTATGATCGCACCGCAACTCTTGCGCCGTCAACTCTTGCGCAATCTATTCATATAAAGGCCCTTATCGCGATTCGCCTCGAATTTAAATGCAAATTCGACCAAATATCGTTTCAAATTGTTTATTTCACAAAAGCGAAAATAACGAATGAGTTACACCACGTCGAGAAAATGCAACTAAAAAAACATTATATGAAATAAAATGGGAGGGTGCAACACGAGGACTTCGAGAGGTCACCCATCCTAGTACTACTCTCGCCCAAACACGCTTAGCTGCGGAGTTACGATGGGATCCGGTGCATTAGTCTTTGGTATGATCGCGCCCGTCAACTCTTGCGCAATCTATTCATATAAAGGCGCCCTTATCGCGATTGCGCCTCAATTTAAATGCAAATTCGACCAAATATCGTTTCAAATTGTTTATTTCACAAAGCATAAATAACGAATGAGTTACACCACGTCGAAAATGCAACTAAAAAAAATTATATGAAATAAAATGGGAGGGTGCAACACGAGGACTTCGGAGGTCACCCATCCTAGTACTACTCTCGCCCAAGCACGCTTAGCTGCGGAGTTACGATGGGATCCGGTGCATTAGTCTTTGGTATGATCGCACCCGTCAACTCTTGCATAATCTATTCATATAAAAGTGCTGCCCTTATCGCGATTCGCCTCGAATTTAAATGCAAATTCGACCAAATATCGTTTCAAATTGTTTATTTCACAAAGCGAAAATAACGAATGAGTTACACCACGTCGAGAAAATGCAACTAAAAAAACATTATATGAAATAAAATGGGAGGGTGCAACACGAGGACTTCGAGGAGGTCACCATCCTAGTACTACTCTCGCCCAAGCACGCTTAGCTGCGGAGTTACGATGGGATCCGGTGCATTAGTCTTTGGTATGATCGCACCGTCAACTCTTGCGCAATCTATTCATATAAAGGCTGCCCTTATCGCGATTCGCCTCGAATTTAAATGCAAATTCGACCAAATATCGTTTCAAATTGTTTATTTCACAAAGCAAAATAACGAATGAGTTACACCACGTCGAGAAAATGCAACTAAAAAAAATTATATGAAATAAAATGGGAGGGTGCAACACGAGGACTTCGGAGGTCACCCATCCTAGTACTACTCTCGCCCAAGCACGCTTAGCTGCGGAGTTACGATGGGATCCGGTGCATTAGTCTTTGGTATGATCGCACCCGTCAACTCTTGCGCAATCTATTCATATAAAGGTGCCCTTATCGCGATTCGCCTCGAATTTAAATGCAAATTCGACCAAATATCGTTTCAAATTGTTTATTTCACAAAAGCGAAAATAACGAATGAGTTACACCACGTCGAGAAAATGCAACTAAAAAACATTATATGAAATAAAATGGGAGGGTGCAACACGAGGACTTCGGAGGTCACCCATCCTAGTACTACTCTCGCCCAAAGCGCTTAGCTGCGGAGTTACGATGGGATCCGGTGCATTAGTCTTTGGTATGATCGCACCGTCAACTCTTGCATAATCTATTCATATAAAGGCGCCCTTATCGCGATTCGCCTCGAATTTAAATGCAAATTCGACCAAATATCGTTTCAAATTGTTTATTTCACAAAGCATAAATAACGAATGAGTTACACCACGTCGAGAAAATGCAACTAAAAAAACATTATATGAAATAAAATGGGAGGGTGCAACACGAGGACTTCGAGGAGGTCACCCATCCTAGTACTACTACTCAAAAAAGCGCTTAGCTGCGGAGTTACGATGGGATCCGGTGCATTAGTCTTTGGTATGATCGCACCCGTCAACTCTTGCAATCTATTCATATAAAAGGCTGCCCTTATCGCGATTCGCCTCGAATTTAAATGCAAATTCGACCAAATATCGTTTCAAATTGTTTATTTCACAAAGCGCAAATAACGAATGAGTTACACCACGTCGAGAAAATGCAACTAAAAAAACATTATATGAAATAAAATGGGAGGGTGCAACACGAGGACTTCGGAGGTCACCCATCCTAGTACTACTCTCGCCCAAAGCTTGCGCTTAGCTGCGGAGTTACGATGGGATCCGGTGCATTAGTCTTTGGTATGATCGCACCGTCAACTCTTGCGCAATCTATTCATATAAAGGCTGCCCTTATCGCGATTCGCCTCGAATTTAAATGCAAATTCGACCAAATATCGTTTCAAATTGTTTATTTCACAAAAGCATAAATAACGAATGAGTTACACCACGTCGAGAAAATGCAACTAAAAAAACATTATATGAAATAAAATGGGAGGGTGCAACACGAGGACTTCCGGAGGTCACCCATCCTAGTACTACTCTCGCCCAAGCACGCTTAGCTGCGGAGTTACGATGGGATCCGGTGCATTAGTCTTTGGTATGATCGCACCGTCAACTCTTGCATAATCTATTCATATAAAGGTGCCCTTATCGCGATTCGCCTCGAATTTAAATGCAAATTCGACCAAATATCGTTTCAAATTGTTTATTTCACAAAGCATAAATAACGAATGAGTTACACCACGTCGAGAAAATGCAACTAAAAAACATTATATGAAATAAAATGGGAGGGTGCAACACGAGGACTTCGGAGGTCACCCATCCTAGTACTACTCTCGCCCAAGCACGCTTAGCTGCGGAGTTACGATGGGATCCGGTGCATTAGTCTTTGGTATGATCGCACCGTCAACTCTTGCGCAATCTATTCATATAAAGGCTGCCCTTATCGATTCGCCTCGAATTTAAATGCAAATTCGACCAAATATCGTTTCAAATTGTTTATTTCACAAAGCAAAATAACGAATGAGTTACACCACGTCGAGAAAATGCAACTAAAAAAACATTATATGAAATAAAATGGGAGGGTGCAACACGAGGACTTCAGAGGTCACCCATCCTAGTACTACTCTCGCCAAGCACGCTTAGCTGCGGAGTTACGATGGGATCCGGTGCATTAGTCTTTGGTATGATCGCACCCGTCAACTCTTGCATAATCTATTCATATAAAGGTGCCCTTATCGCGATTCGCCTCGAATTTAAATGCAAATTCGACCAAATATCGTTTCAAATTGTTTATTTCACAAAGCATAAATAACGAATGAGTTACACCACGTCGAGAAAATGCAACTAAAAAACATTATATGAAATAAAATGGGAGGGTGCAACACGAGGACTTCGAGGAGGTCACCCATCCTAGTACTACTCTCGCCCAAGCACGCTTAGCTGCGGAGTTACGATGGGATCCGGTGCATTAGTCTTTGGTATGATCGCACCGTCAACTCTTGCGCAATCTATTCATATAAAAGCTGCCCTTATCGCGATTCGCCTCGAATTTAAATGCAAATTCGACCAAATATCGTTTCAAATTGTTTATTTCACAAAGCATAAATAACGAATGAGTTACACCACGTCGAGAAAATGCAACTAAAAAAACATTATATGAAATAAAATGGGAGGGTGCAACACGAGGACTTCGGAGGTCACCCATCCTAGTACTACTCTCGCCCAAAGCACGCTTAGCTGCGGAGTTACGATGGGATCCGGTGCATTAGTCTTTGGTATGATCGCACCCGTCAACTCTTGCAATCTATTCATATAAAGCTGCCCTTATCGCGATTTCGCCTCGAATTTAAATGCAAATTCGACCAAATATCGTTTCAAATTGTTTATTTCACAAAAGCATAAATAACGAATGAGTTACACCACGTCGAGAAAATGCAACTAAAAAAAATTATATGAAATAAAATGGGAGGGTGCAACACGAGGACTTCGGAGGTCACCATCCTAGTACTACTCTCGCCCAAGCACGCTTAGCTGCGGAGTTACGATGGGATCCGGTGCATTAGTCTTTGGTATGATCGCACCCGTCAACTCTTGCGCAATCTATTCATATAAAGGCTGCCCTTATCGCGATTCGCCTCGAATTTAAATGCAAATTCGACCAAATATCGTTTCAAATTGTTTATTTCACAAAAGCATAAATAACGAATGAGTTACACCACGTCGAGAAAATGCAACTAAAAAAACATTATATGAAATAAAATGGGAGGGTGCAACACGAGGACTTCGGAGGTCACCCATCCTAGTACTACTCTCGCCCAAGCACGCTTAGCTGCGGAGTTACGATGGGATCCGGTGCATTAGTCTTTGGTATGATCGCACCGTCAACTCTTGCGCAATCTATTCATATAAAGGCTGCCCTTATCGCGATTCGCCTCGAATTTAAATGCAAATTCGACCAAATATCGTTTCAAATTGTTTATTTCACAAAAGCAAAATAACGAATGAGTTACACCACGTCGAGAAAATGCAACTAAAAAAACATTATATGAAATAAAATGGGAGGGTGCAACACGAGGACTTCGGAGGTCACCATCCTAGTACTACTCTCGCCCAAACACGCTTAGCTGCGGAGTTACGATGGGATCCGGTGCATTAGTCTTTGGTATGATCGCACCCGTCAACTCTTGCATAATCTATTCATATAAAAGGCGCCCTTATCGCGATTCGCCTCGAATTTAAATGCAAATTCGACCAAATATCGTTTCAAATTGTTTATTTCACAAAGCATAAATAACGAATGAGTTACACCACGTCGAGAAAATGCAACTAAAAAAACATTATATGAAATAAAATGGGAGGGTGCAACACGAGGACTTCCGGAGGTCACCCATCCTAGTACTACTCTCGCCCAAGCACGCTTAGCTGCGGAGTTACGATGGGATCCGGTGCATTAGTCTTTGGTATGATCGCACCCGTCAACTCTTGCGCAATCTATTCATATAAAGGTGCCCTTATCGCGATTCGCCTCGAATTTAAATGCAAATTCGACCAAATATCGTTTCAAATTGTTTATTTCACAAAGCGCAAATAACGAATGAGTTACACCACGTCGAGAAAATGCAACTAAAAAACATTATATGAAATAAAATGGGAGGGTGCAACACGAGGACTTCGAGGAGGTCACCCATCCTAGTACTACTCTCGCCCAAGCACGCTTAGCTGCGGAGTTACGATGGGATCCGGTGCATTAGTCTTTGGTATGATCGCACCGTCAACTCTTGCATAATCTATTCATATAAAAGTGCCCTTATCGCGATTCGCCTCGAATTTAAATGCAAATTCGACCAAATATCGTTTCAAATTGTTTATTTCACAAAAGCATAAATAACGAATGAGTTACACCACGTCGAGAAAATGCAACTAAAAAACATTATATGAAATAAAATGGGAGGGTGCAACACGAGGACTTCGGAGGTCACCCATCCTAGTACTACTCTCGCCCAAGCACGCTTAAGCTGCGGAGTTACGATGGGATCCGGTGCATTAGTCTTTGGTATGATCGCACCCGTCAACTCTTGCATAATCTATTCATATAAAGGCTGCCCTTATCGCGATTCGCCTCGAATTTAAATGCAAATTCGACCAAATATCGTTTCAAATTGTTTATTTCACAAAGCATAAATAACGAATGAGTTACACCACGTCGAGAAAATGCAACTAAAAAACATTATATGAAATAAAATGGGAGGGTGCAACACGAGGACTTCCGGAGGTCACCCATCCTAGTACTACTCTCGCCCAAACACGCTTAGCTGCGGAGTTACGATGGGATCCGGTGCATTAGTCTTTGGTATGATCGCACCCGTCAACTCTTGCGCAATCTATTCATATAAAAGTGCCCTTATCGCGATTCGCCTCGAATTTAAATGCAAATTCGACCAAATATCGTTTCAAATTGTTTATTTCACAAAGCGAAAATAACGAATGAGTTACACCACGTCGAGAAAATGCAACTAAAAAACATTATATGAAATAAAATGGGAGGGTGCAACACGAGGACTTCGGAGGTCACCCATCCTAGTACTACTCTCGCCCAAGCACGCTTAGCTGCGGAGTTACGATGGGATCCGGTGCATTAGTCTTTGGTATGATCGCACCGTCAACTCTTGCATAATCTATTCATATAAAGGCTGCCCTTATCGCGATTCGCCTCGAATTTAAATGCAAATTCGACCAAATATCGTTTCAAATTGTTTATTTCACAAAAGCGAAAATAACGAATGAGTTACACCACGTCGAGAAAATGCAACTAAAAAAACATTATATGAAATAAAATGGGAGGGTGCAACACGAGGACTTCGGAGGTCACCCATCCTAGTACTACTCTCGCCCAAGCACGCTTAGCTGCGGAGTTACGATGGGATCCGGTGCATTAGTCTTTGGTATGATCGCACCGTCAACTCTTGCGCAATCTATTCATATAAAGGCTGCCCTTATCGCGATTCGCCTCGAATTTAAATGCAAATTCGACCAAATATCGTTTCAAATTGTTTATTTCACAAAGCATAAATAACGAATGAGTTACACCACGTCGAGAAAATGCAACTAAAAAAACATTATATGAAATAAAATGGGAGGGTGCAACACGAGGACTTCGGAGGTCACCCATCCTAGTACTACTCTCGCCAAGCACGCTTAGCTGCGGAGTTACGATGGGATCCGGTGCATTAGTCTTTGGTATGATCGCACCCGTCAACTCTTGCAATCTATTCATATAAAAGGTGCCCTTATCGCGATTCGCCTCGAATTTAAATGCAAATTCGACCAAATATCGTTTCAAATTGTTTATTTCACAAAAGCATAAATAACGAATGAGTTACACCACGTCGAGAAAATGCAACTAAAAAAACATTATATGAAATAAAATGGGAGGGTGCAACACGAGGACTTCGGAGGTCACCCATCCTAGTACTACTCTCGCCCAGCACGCTTAGCTGCGGAGTTACGATGGGATCCGGTGCATTAGTCTTTGGTATGATCGCACCCGTCAACTCTTGCATAATCTATTCATATAAAAGTGCTGCCCTTATCGCGATTCGCCTCGAATTTAAATGCAAATTCGACCAAATATCGTTTCAAATTGTTTATTTCACAAAGCATAAATAACGAATGAGTTACACCACGTCGAGAAAATGCAACTAAAAAAACATTATATGAAATAAAATGGGAGGGTGCAACACGAGGACTTCGAGGAGGTCACCCATCCTAGTACTACTCTCGCCCAAGCACGCTTAGCTGCGGAGTTACGATGGGATCCGGTGCATTAGTCTTTGGTATGATCGCACCGTCAACTCTTGCATAATCTATTCATATAAAGGCTGCCCTTATCGCGATTCGCCTCGAATTTAAATGCAAATTCGACCAAATATCGTTTCAAATTGTTTATTTCACAAAGCGAAAATAACGAATGAGTTACACCACGTCGAGAAAATGCAACTAAAAAACATTATATGAAATAAAATGGGAGGGTGCAACACGAGGACTTCGGAGGTCACCCATCCTAGTACTACTCTCGCCCAAACACGCTTAGCTGCGGAGTTACGATGGGATCCGGTGCATTAGTCTTTGGTATGATCGCACCGTCAACTCTTGCGCAATCTATTCATATAAAAGTGCCTTATCGCGATTCGCCTCGAATTTAAATGCAAATTCGACCAAATATCGTTTCAAATTGTTTATTTCACAAAGCATAAATAACGAATGAGTTACACCACGTCGAGAAAATGCAACTAAAAAACATTATATGAAATAAAATGGGAGGGTGCAACACGAGGACTTCGAGGAGGTCACCCATCCTAGTACTACTCTCGCCCAAGCACGCTTAGCTGCGGAGTTACGATGGGATCCGGTGCATTAGTCTTTGGTATGATCGCACCCGTCAACTCTTGCGCAATCTATTCATATAAAGGCGCCCTTATCGCGATTCGCCTCGAATTTAAATGCAAATTCGACCAAATATCGTTTCAAATTGTTTATTTCACAAAGCGAAAATAACGAATGAGTTACACCACGTCGAGAAAATGCAACTAAAAAACATTATATGAAATAAAATGGGAGGGTGCAACACGAGGACTTCGGAGGTCACCCATCCTAGTACTACTCTCGCCCAAGCACGCTTAGCTGCGGAGTTACGATGGGATCCGGTGCATTAGTCTTTGGTATGATCGCACCCGTCAACTCTTGCAATCTATTCATATAAAGGCTGCCCTTATCGCGATTTCGCCTCGAATTTAAATGCAAATTCGACCAAATATCGTTTCAAATTGTTTATTTCACAAAGCATAAATAACGAATGAGTTACACCACGTCGAGAAAATGCAACTAAAAAACATTATATGAAATAAAATGGGAGGGTGCAACACGAGGACTTCGGAGGTCACCCATCCTAGTACTACTCTCGCCCAAGCACGCTTAGCTGCGGAGTTACGATGGGATCCGGTGCATTAGTCTTTGGTATGATCGCTTGCCGTCAACTCTTGCGCAATCTATTCATATAAAGGTGCCCTTATCGCGATTCGCCTCGAATTTAAATGCAAATTCGACCAAATATCGTTTCAAATTGTTTATTTCACAAAGCGCAAATAACGAATGAGTTACACCACGTCGAGAAAATGCAACTAAAAAAACATTATATGAAATAAAATGGGAGGGTGCAACACGAGGACTTCGAGGTCACCCATCCTAGTACTACTCTCGCCCAAGCACGCTTAGCTGCGGAGTTACGATGGGATCCGGTGCATTAGTCTTTGGTATGATCGCACCGTCAACTCTTGCGCAATCTATTCATATAAAGGCTGCCCTTATCGCGATTCGCCTCGAATTTAAATGCAAATTCGACCAAATATCGTTTCAAATTGTTTATTTCACAAAGCATAAATAACGAATGAGTTACACCACGTCGAGAAAATGCAACTAAAAAAACATTATATGAAATAAAATGGGAGGGTGCAACACGAGGACTTCGAGGAGGTCACCCATCCTAGTACTACTCTCGCCCAAGCACGCTTAGCTGCGGAGTTACGATGGGATCCGGTGCATTAGTCTTTGGTATGATCGCACCGTCAACTCTTGCGCAATCTATTCATATAAAAGGCGCCCTTATCGCGATTCGCCTCGAATTTAAATGCAAATTCGACCAAATATCGTTTCAAATTGTTTATTTCACAAAAGCATAAATAACGAATGAGTTACACCACGTCGAGAAAATGCAACTAAAAAAACATTATATGAAATAAAATGGGAGGGTGCAACACGAGGACTTCGGAGGTCACCCATCCTAGTACTACTCTCGCCCAAACACGCTTAGCTGCGGAGTTACGATGGGATCCGGTGCATTAGTCTTTGGTATGATCGCACCGTCAACTCTTGCGCAATCTATTCATATAAAGGTGCCCTTATCGCGATTCGCCTCGAATTTAAATGCAAATTCGACCAAATATCGTTTCAAATTGTTTATTTCACAAAGCATAAATAACGAATGAGTTACACCACGTCGAGAAAATGCAACTAAAAAACATTATATGAAATAAAATGGGAGGGTGCAACACGAGGACTTCAGGAGGTCACCCATCCTAGTACTACTCTCGCCCAAGCACGCTTAGCTGCGGAGTTACGATGGGATCCGGTGCATTAGTCTTTGGTATGATCGCGCACCGTCAACTCTTGCATAATCTATTCATATAAAGGCTGCCCCTTATCGCGATTCGCCTCGAATTTAAATGCAAATTCGACCAAATATCGTTTCAAATTGTTTATTTCACAAAAGCGAAAATAACGAATGAGTTACACCACGTCGAGAAAATGCAACTAAAAAACATTATATGAAATAAAATGGGAGGGTGCAACACGAGGACTTCCGGAGGTCACCCATCCTAGTACTACTCTCGCCCAAGCACACGCTTAGCTGCGGAGTTACGATGGGATCCGGTGCATTAGTCTTTGGTATGATCTTGCCCGTCAACTCTTGCGCAATCTATTCATATAAAAGCTGCCCTTATCGCGATTCGCCTCGAATTTAAATGCAAATTCGACCAAATATCGTTTCAAATTGTTTATTTCACAAAGCATAAATAACGAATGAGTTACACCACGTCGAGAAAATGCAACTAAAAAACATTATATGAAATAAAATGGGAGGGTGCAACACGAGGACTTCCGGAGGTCACCCATCCTAGTACTACTCTCGCAAGCACGCTTAAGCTGCGGAGTTACGATGGGATCCGGTGCATTAGTCTTTGGTATGATCGCACCGTCAACTCTTGCGCAATCTATTCATATAAAGCTGCCCTTATCGCGATTCGCCTCGAATTTAAATGCAAATTCGACCAAATATCGTTTCAAATTGTTTATTTCACAAAGCGCAAATAACGAATGAGTTACACCACGTCGAGAAAATGCAACTAAAAAAACATTATATGAAATAAAATGGGAGGGTGCAACACGAGGACTTCCGAGGTCACCATCCTAGTACTACTCTCGCCCAAGCACGCTTAGCTGCGGAGTTACGATGGGATCCGGTGCATTAGTCTTTGGTATGATCGCACCCGTCAACTCTTGCGCAATCTATTCATATAAAAGGCGCCCTTATCGCGATTCGCCTCGAATTTAAATGCAAATTCGACCAAATATCGTTTCAAATTGTTTATTTCACAAAAGCATAAATAACGAATGAGTTACACCACGTCGAGAAAATGCAACTAAAAAAACATTATATGAAATAAAATGGGAGGGTGCAACACGAGGACTTCCGAGGTCACCATCCTAGTACTACTCTCGCCCAAGCACGCTTAGCTGCGGAGTTACGATGGGATCCGGTGCATTAGTCTTTGGTATGATCGCTTGCCGTCAACTCTTGCATAATCTATTCATATAAAGGCGCCCTTATCGCGATTCGCCTCGAATTTAAATGCAAATTCGACCAAATATCGTTTCAAATTGTTTATTTCACAAAAGCGAAAATAACGAATGAGTTACACCACGTCGAGAAAATGCAACTAAAAAACATTATATGAAATAAAATGGGAGGGTGCAACACGAGGACTTCGGAGGTCACCATCCTAGTACTACTCTCGCCCAACACGCTTAGCTGCGGAGTTACGATGGGATCCGGTGCATTAGTCTTTGGTATGATCGCGCAAATCAACTCTTGCATAATCTATTCATATAAAGGTGCCCTTATCGCGATTCGCCTCGAATTTAAATGCAAATTCGACCAAATATCGTTTCAAATTGTTTATTTCACAAAAGCATAAATAACGAATGAGTTACACCACGTCGAGAAAATGCAACTAAAAAAACATTATATGAAATAAAATGGGAGGGTGCAACACGAGGACTTCGGAGGTCACCCATCCTAGTACTACTCTCGCCCAAGCACGCTTAGCTGCGGAGTTACGATGGGATCCGGTGCATTAGTCTTTGGTATGATCGCTTGCCGTCAACTCTTGCATAATCTATTCATATAAAGGCTGCCCTTATCGCGATTCGCCTCGAATTTAAATGCAAATTCGACCAAATATCGTTTCAAATTGTTTATTTCACAAAGCATAAATAACGAATGAGTTACACCACGTCGAGAAAATGCAACTAAAAAAACATTATATGAAATAAAATGGGAGGGTGCAACACGAGGACTTCCGGAGGTCACCCATCCTAGTACTACTCTCGCCCAAGCACGCTTAGCTGCGGAGTTACGATGGGATCCGGTGCATTAGTCTTTGGTATGATCGCACCGTCAACTCTTGCGCAATCTATTCATATAAAGGCTGCCCTTATCGCGATTCGCCTCGAATTTAAATGCAAATTCGACCAAATATCGTTTCAAATTGTTTATTTCACAAAGCATAAATAACGAATGAGTTACACCACGTCGAGAAAATGCAACTAAAAAAACATTATATGAAATAAAATGGGAGGGTGCAACACGAGGACTTCCAGGAGGTCACCCATCCTAGTACTACTCTCGCCCAAGCACGCTTAGCTGCGGAGTTACGATGGGATCCGGTGCATTAGTCTTTGGTATGATCGCACCGTCAACTCTTGCGCAATCTATTCATATAAAGGCTGCCCTTATCGCGATTCGCCTCGAATTTAAATGCAAATTCGACCAAATATCGTTTCAAATTGTTTATTTCACAAAAGCATAAATAACGAATGAGTTACACCACGTCGAGAAAATGCAACTAAAAAAATTATATGAAATAAAATGGGAGGGTGCAACACGAGGACTTCGAGGTCACCCATCCTAGTACTACTCTGCCCAAGCACGCTTAGCTGCGGAGTTACGATGGGATCCGGTGCATTAGTCTTTGGTATGATCGCACCCGTCAACTCTTGCATAATCTATTCATATAAAGGCTGCCTTATATCGCGATTGCGCCTCGAATTTAAATGCAAATTCGACCAAATATCGTTTCAAATTGTTTATTTCACAAAGCGAAAATAACGAATGAGTTACACCACGTCGAGAAAATGCAACTAAAAAACATTATATGAAATAAAATGGGAGGGTGCAACACGAGGACTTCGGAGGTCACCCATCCTAGTACTACTCTCGCCCAAGCACGCTTAGCTGCGGAGTTACGATGGGATCCGGTGCATTAGTCTTTGGTATGATCGCTTGCAAATCAACTCTTGCATAATCTATTCATATAAAAGTTTGCCCTTATCGCGATTCGCCTCAATTTAAATGCAAATTCGACCAAATATCGTTTCAAATTGTTTATTTCACAAAGCATAAATAACGAATGAGTTACACCACGTCGAGAAAATGCAACTAAAAAACATTATATGAAATAAAATGGGAGGGTGCAACACGAGGACTTCCGGAGGTCACCCATCCTAGTACTACTCTCGCCCAAGCACGCTTAGCTGCGGAGTTACGATGGGATCCGGTGCATTAGTCTTTGGTATGATCGCACCCGTCAACTCTTGCGCAATCTATTCATATAAAGGCTGCCCTTATCGCGATTCGCCTCGAATTTAAATGCAAATTCGACCAAATATCGTTTCAAATTGTTTATTTCACAAAGCGAAAATAACGAATGAGTTACACCACGTCGAGAAAATGCAACTAAAAAACATTATATGAAATAAAATGGGAGGGTGCAACACGAGGACTTCGAGGAGGTCACCCATCCTAGTACTACTCTCGCCCAAGCACGCTTAGCTGCGGAGTTACGATGGGATCCGGTGCATTAGTCTTTGGTATGATCGCTTGCAAGTCAACTCTTGCGCAATCTATTCATATAAAGGCTGCCCTTATCGCGATTCGCCTCGAATTTAAATGCAAATTCGACCAAATATCGTTTCAAATTGTTTATTTCACAAAGCATAAATAACGAATGAGTTACACCACGTCGAGAAAATGCAACTAAAAAACATTATATGAAATAAAATGGGAGGGTGCAACACGAGGACTTCCAGGAGGTCACCCATCCTAGTACTACTCTCGCCCAAGCACGCTTAGCTGCGGAGTTACGATGGGATCCGGTGCATTAGTCTTTGGTATGATCGCACCGTCAACTCTTGCGCAATCTATTCATATAAAGGCTGCCCCTTATCGCGATTCGCCTCGAATTTAAATGCAAATTCGACCAAATATCGTTTCAAATTGTTTATTTCACAAAAGCATAAATAACGAATGAGTTACACCACGTCGAGAAAATGCAACTAAAAAACATTATATGAAATAAAATGGGAGGGTGCAACACGAGGACTTCGGAGGTCACCCATCCTAGTACTACTCTCGCCCAAGCACGCTTAGCTGCGGAGTTACGATGGGATCCGGTGCATTAGTCTTTGGTATGATCGCACCGTCAACTCTTGCATAATCTATTCATATAAAGGCGCCCTTATCGCGATTCGCCTCGAATTTAAATGCAAATTCGACCAAATATCGTTTCAAATTGTTTATTTCACAAAGCGAAAATAACGAATGAGTTACACCACGTCGAGAAAATGCAACTAAAAAAACATTATATGAAATAAAATGGGAGGGTGCAACACGAGGACTTCCGGAGGTCACCCATCCTAGTACTACTCTCGCCCAAGCACGCTTAGCTGCGGAGTTACGATGGGATCCGGTGCATTAGTCTTTGGTATGATCGCACCGTCAACTCTTGCGCAATCTATTCATATAAAAGTGCCCCTTATCGCGATTCGCCTCGAATTTAAATGCAAATTCGACCAAATATCGTTTCAAATTGTTTATTTCACAAAGCATAAATAACGAATGAGTTACACCACGTCGAGAAAATGCAACTAAAAAACATTATATGAAATAAAATGGGAGGGTGCAACACGAGGACTTCGGAGGTCACCCATCCTAGTACTACTCTCGCCCAAGCACGCTTAGCTGCGGAGTTACGATGGGATCCGGTGCATTAGTCTTTGGTATGATCGCACCCGTCAACTCTTGCATAATCTATTCATATAAAGGCTGTGCCCTTATCGCGATTTTGCGCCTCGAATTTAAATGCAAATTCGACCAAATATCGTTTCAAATTGTTTATTTCACAAAAGCATAAATAACGAATGAGTTACACCACGTCGAGAAAATGCAACTAAAAAAACATTATATGAAATAAAATGGGAGGGTGCAACACGAGGACTTCGAGGTCACCCATCCTAGTACTACTCTCGCCCAAGCACGCTTAGCTGCGGAGTTACGATGGGATCCGGTGCATTAGTCTTTGTATGATGATCGCACCCGTCAACTCTTGCATAATCTATTCATATAAAGCTGCCCTTATCGCGATTCGCCTCGAATTTAAATGCAAATTCGACCAAATATCGTTTCAAATTGTTTATTTCACAAAAGCATAAATAACGAATGAGTTACACCACGTCGAGAAAATGCAACTAAAAAAACATTATATGAAATAAAATGGGAGGGTGCAACACGAGGACTTCAGGAGGTCACCCATCCTAGTACTACTCTCGCCCAAGCACGCTTAGCTGCGGAGTTACGATGGGATCCGGTGCATTAGTCTTTGGTATGATCGCAAATCAACTCTTGCATAATCTATTCATATAAAGGCTGCCCTTAATTCTCGAATTTAAATGCAAATTCGACCAAATATCGTTTCAAATTGTTTATTTCACAAAAGCAAATAACGAATGAGTTACACCACGTCGAGAAAATGCAACTAAAAAAAATTATATGAAATAAAATGGGAGGGTGCAACACGAGGACTTCGAGGAGGTCACCCATCCTAGTACTACTCTCGCCCAAGCACGCTTAAGCTGCCTCGCAATTTAAATGCAAATTCATATAAAGGTGCCCTTATCGCGATTGCGCCTCGAATTTAAATGCAAATATCGAGCCAAATATCGTTTCAAATTGTTTATTTCACAAAGCATCAAATAACGAATGAGTTACACCACGTCGAAAATGCAACTAAAAAAACATTATATGAAATAAAATGGGAGGGTGCAACACGAGGACTTCGGAGGTCACCATCCTAGTACTACTCTCGCCCAAAGCACGCTTAGCTGCGGAGTTACGATGGGATCCGGTGCATTAGTCTTTGGTATGATCGCACCCGTCAACTCTTGCGCAATCTATTCATATAAAGGCTGCCCTTATCGCGATTCGCCTCGAATTTAAATGCAAATTCGACCAAATATCGTTTCAAATTGTTTATTTCACAAAGCGCAAATAACGAATGAGTTACACCACGTCGAGAAAATGCAACTAAAAAAACATTATATGAAATAAAATGGGAGGGTGCAACACGAGGACTTCGGAGGTCACCCATCCTAGTACTACTCTCGCCCAAGCACGCTTAGCTGCGGAGTTACGATGGGATCCGGTGCATTAGTCTTTGGTATGATCGCACCGTCAACTCTTGCGCAATCTATTCATATAAAGGCGCCCTTATCGCGCGATTCGCCTCGAATTTAAATGCAAATTCGACCAAATATCGTTTCAAATTGTTTATTTCACAAAAGCGAAAATAACGAATGAGTTACACCACGTCGAGAAAATGCAACTAAAAAAACATTATATGAAATAAAATGGGAGGGTGCAACACGAGGACTTCGAGGAGGTCACCCATCCTAGTACTACTCTCGCCCAAACACGCTTAGCTGCGGAGTTACGATGGGATCCGGTGCATTAGTCTTTGGTATGATCGCACCCGTCAACTCTTGCAATCTATTCATATAAAGGCTGCCCTTATCGCGATTCGCCTCGAATTTAAATGCAAATTCGACCAAATATCGTTTCAAATTGTTTATTTCACAAAAGCATAAATAACGAATGAGTTACACCACGTCGAGAAAATGCAACTAAAAAACATTATATGAAATAAAATGGGAGGGTGCAACACGAGGACTTCGGAGGTCACCCATCCTAGTACTACTCTGCGCCCAAGCACGCTTAGCTGCGGAGTTACGATGGGATCGGTGCATTAGTCTTTGGTATGATCTTGCCGTCAACTCTTGCGCAATCTATTCATATAAAAGCTGCCCTTATCGCGATTCGCCTCGAATTTAAATGCAAATTCGACCAAATATCGTTTCAAATTGTTTATTTCACAAAGCGCAAATAACGAATGAGTTACACCACGTCGAGAAAATGCAACTAAAAAAACATTATATGAAATAAAATGGGAGGGTGCAACACGAGGACTTCCGGAGGTCACCCATCCTAGTACTACTCTCGCCAAGCGCTTAGCTGCGGAGTTACGATGGGATCCGGTGCATTAGTCTTTGGTATGATCGCACCGTCAACTCTTGCAATCTATTCATATAAAGGTGCCCTTATCGCGATTCGCCTCGAATTTAAATGCAAATTCGACCAAATATCGTTTCAAATTGTTTATTTCACAAAGCATAAATAACGAATGAGTTACACCACGTCGAGAAAATGCAACTAAAAAAACATTATATGAAATAAAATGGGAGGGTGCAACACGAGGACTTCCGGAGGTCACCCATCCTAGTACTACTCGCCCAAACACGCTTAGCTGCGGAGTTACGATGGGATCCGGTGCATTAGTCTTTGGTATGATCTTGCCGTCAACTCTTGCGCAATCTATTCATATAAAGGCTGCCCTTATCGCGATTCGCCTCGAATTTAAATGCAAATTCGACCAAATATCGTTTCAAATTGTTTATTTCACAAAGCATAAATAACGATTGAGTTACACCACGTCGAGAAAATGCAACTAAAAAAAATTATATGAAATAAAATGGGAGGGTGCAACACGAGGACTTCGAGGAGGTCACCCATCCTAGTACTACTCTCGCCCAAGCACGCTTAGCTGCGGAGTTACGATGGGATCCGGTGCATTAGTCTTTGGTATGATCGCACCCGTCAACTCTTGCATAATCTATTCATATAAAGTGCCCCTTATCGCGATTCGCCTCAATTTAAATGCAAATTCGACCAAATATCGTTTCAAATTGTTTATTTCACAAAAGCAAAATAACGAATGAGTTACACCACGTCGAGAAAATGCAACTAAAAAAACATTATATGAAATAAAATGGGAGGGTGCAACACGAGGACTTCCGGAGGTCACCCATCCTAGTACTACTCTCGCCCAAGCACGCTTAGCTGCGGAGTTACGATGGGATCCGGTGCATTAGTCTTTGGTATGATCGCACCCGTCAACTCTTGCATAATCTATTCATATAAAGGTGCCCTTATCGCGATTCGCCTCGAATTTAAATGCAAATTCGACCAAATATCGTTTCAAATTGTTTATTTCACAAAGCGCAAATAACGAATGAGTTACACCACGTCGAGAAAATGCAACTAAAAAAAATTATATGAAATAAAATGGGAGGGTGCAACACGAGGACTTCGGAGGTCACCCATCCTAGTACTACTCTCGCCCAAACACGCTTAGCTGCGGAGTTACGATGGGATCCGGTGCATTAGTCTTTGGTATGATCGCACCGTCAACTCTTGCGCAATCTATTCATATAAAGGTGCCCTTATCGCGATTCGCCTCGAATTTAAATGCAAATTCGACCAAATATCGTTTCAAATTGTTTATTTCACAAAAAGCATAAATAACGAATGAGTTACACCACGTCGAGAAAATGCAACTAAAAAAACATTATATGAAATAAAATGGGAGGGTGCAACACGAGGACTTCCGGAGGTCACCCATCCTAGTACTACTCTCGCCCAAACACGCTTAGCTGCGGAGTTACGATGGGATCCGGTGCATTAGTCTTTGGTTTTTTTTTTTTTTTTTTTTTTTTTTTTTTTTTTTTTTTTTTTTTTTTTTTTTTTTTTTTTTTTTTTTTTTTTTTTTTTTTTTTTTTTTTTTTTTTTTTTTTTTTTTTTTTTTTTTTTTTTTTTTTTTTTTTTTTTTTTTTTTTTTTTTTTTTTTTTTTTTTTTTTTTTTTTTTTTTTTTTTTTTTTTTTTTTTTTTTTTTTTTTTTTTTTTTTTTTTTTTTTTTTTTTTTTTTTTTTTTTTTTTTTTTTTTTTTTTTTTTTTTTTTTTTTTTTTTTTTTTTTTTTTTTTTTTTTTTTTTTTTTTTTTTTTTTTTTTTTTTTTTTTTTTTTTTTTTTTTTTTTTTTTTTTTTTTTTTTTTTTTTTTTTTTTTTTTTTTTTTTTTTTTTTTTTTTTTTTTTTTTTTTTTTTTTTTTTTTTTTTTTTTTTTTTTTTTTTTTTTTTTTTTTTTTTTTTTTTTTTTTTTTTTTTTTTTTTTTTTTTTTTTTTTTTTTTTTTTTTTGATCGTGGCAAACCGTCAACTCTTGCGCAATCTATTCATATAAAGGCTGCCCTTATCGCGATTGCGCCTCGAATTTAAATGCAAATTCGACCAAATATCGTTTCAAATTGTTTATTTCACAAAGCGCAAATAACGAATGAGTTACACCACGTCGAGAAAATGCAACTAAAAAAAATTATATGAAATAAAATGGGAGGGTGCAACACGAGGATAGGAGGTCACCCATCCTAGTACTACTCTCGCCCAAGGCTTAGCTGCGGAGTTACGATGGGATCCGGTGCATTAGTCTTTGGTATGATCGCGCCGTCAACTCTTGCGTAATCTATTCATATAAAGCCCTTATCGCGATTCGCCTCGAATTTAAATGCAAATTCGACCAAATATCGTTTCAAATTATTTATTTCACAAAGCGCAAATAACGAATGAGTTACACCACGTCGAGAAAATGCAACTAAAAAACATTATATGAAATAAAATGGGAGGGTGCAACACGAGGACTTCCGAGAGGTCACCCATCCTAGTACTACTCTCGCCCAGGTATAAGCTGCGGAGTTACGATGGGATCCGGTGCATTAGTCTTTGGTATGATCGCACCCGTCAACTCTTGCATAATCTATTCATATAAAGGCTGCCCTTATCGCGATTCGCCTCGAATTTAAATGCAAATTCGACCAAATATCGTTTCAAATTGTTTATTTCACAAGCGCAAATAACGAATGAGTTACACCACGTCGAGAAAATGCAACTAAAAAAATTATATGAAATAAAATGGGAGGGTGCAACACGAGGACTTCGAGGAGGTCACCATCCTAGTACTACTCTCGCCCAAACGCTTAGCTGCGGAGTTACGATGGGATCCGGTGCATTAGTCTTTGGTATGATCGCCGTCAACTCTTGCGTCACCCAATCTATTCATATAAAAGTGCATTGCCCTTATGCGCAATCTATTCATTAGCGCCTCGAATTTAAATGCAAATTCGACCAAATATCGTTTCAAATTATTTATTTCACAAAACGAAAATAACGAATGAGTTACACCACGTCGAGAAAATGCAACTAAAAAAAACATTATATGAAATAAAATGGGAGGGGTGCAACACGAGGACTTCCGGAGGTCACCATCCTAGTACTACTCTCGCCCAAGCACGCTTAGCTGCGGAGTTACGATGGGATCCGGTGCATTAGTCTTTGGTATGATCGCACCAAATCAACTCTTGCGCAATCTATTCATATAAAGGTGCAACACCTTATCGCGATTCGCCTCGAATTTAAATGCAAATTCGACCAAATATCGTTTCAAATTGTTTATTTCACAAAAGCGCAAATAACGAATGAGTTACACCACGTCGAGAAAATGCAACTAAAAAAATTATATGAAATAAAATGGGAGGGTGCAACACGAGGACTTCGAGGAGGTCACCCATCCTAGTACTACTCTCGCCCAAGCACGCTTAGCTGCGGAGTTACGATGGGATCCGGTGCATTAGTCTTTGGTATGATCGCCACCGTCAACTCTGCGCAATCTATTCATATAAAAGTGCCCCTTATCATGATTGCGCCTCGAATTTAAATGCAAATTCGACCAAATATCGTTTCAAATTGTTTATTTCACAAAGCGAAAATAACGAATGAGTTACACCACGTCGAGAAAATGCAACTAAAAAACATTATATGAAATAAAATGGGAGGGTGCAACACGAGGACTTCGAGAGGTCACCATCCTAGTACTACTCTCGCCCAAACGCTTAAGCTGCGGAGTTACGATGGGATCCGGTGCATTAGTCTTTGGTATGATCGCTTACCGTCAACTCTTGCGCAATCTATTCATATAAAGGCTGCCCTTATCGCGATTCGCCTCGAATTTAAATGCAAATTCGACCAAATATCGTTTCAAATTGTTTATTTCACAAAGCGCAAATAACGAATGAGTTACACCACGTCGAGAAAATGCAACTAAAAAAAATTATATGAAATAAAATGGGAGGGTGCAACACGAGGACTTCGAGGTCACCCATCCTAGTACTACTCTCGCCCAAAGCACGCTTAGCTGCGGAGTTACGATGGGATCCGGTGCATTAGTCTTTGGTATGATCGCACCTTTGGTAATCAACTCTTGCGCAATCTATTCATATAAAGGCGCCCTTATCGCGATTCGCCTCAATTTAAATGCAAATTCGACCAAATATCGTTTCAAATTGTTTATTTCACAAAAGCATAAATAACGATTGAGTTACACCACGTCAAGAAAATGCAACTAAAAAAAAACTTTCTATGAAATAAAATGGGAGGGGTGCAACACGACGACTTCCCAGGAGGTCACCCATCCTAGTACTACTCTCGCCAAAGCACGCTTACCTGCGGAGTTCCGATGGGATCCGGTGCATTAGTCTTTGGTATGATCGCTTTTCGAGAAAATCAACTCTTGCGCAATCTATTCATATAAAAGCTGCCCTTATCGCACTCTTTCGCCTCAATTTAAATGCAAATTCGACCAAATATCGTTTCAAATTGTTTATTTCAAAAGCGAAAATAACGAATGAGTTACACCACGTCGAGAAAATGCAACTAAAAAATTATATGAAATAAAATGGGAGGGTGCAACACGAGGACTTCCGGAGGTCACCATCCTAGTACTACTCTCGCCCAAACACGCTTAGCTGCGGAGTTACGATGGGATCCGGTGCATTAGTCTTTGGTATGATCGCTTTCCGTCAACTCTTGCATAATCTATTCATATAAAAAGGCGCCCTTATCTTTGATTCGCCTCGAATTTAAATGCAAATTAGACCAAATATCGTTTCAAATTGTTTATTTCACAAAAGCGCAAATAACGATTGAGTTACACCACGTCGAGAAAATGCAACTAAAAAACATTATATGAAATAAAATGGGAGGGTGCAACACGAGGACTTCAGGAGGTCACCCATCCTAGTACTACTCTCGCCCAAGCTGCTTAGCTGCGGAGTTACGATGGGATCCGGTGCATTAGTCTTTGGTATGATCGCACCCGTCAACTCTTGCGCAATCTATTCATATAAAAGGCTGCCCTTATCGCGATTCGCCTCGAATTTAAATGCAAATTCGACCAAATATCGTTTCAAATTGTTTATTTCACAAAGCATAAATAACGAATGAGTTACACCACGTCGAGAAAATGCAACTAAAAAACATTATATGAAATAAAATGGGAGGGTGCAACACGAGGACTTCGAGGAGTCACCATCCTAGTACTACTCTCGCCCAAGCACGCTTAGCTGCGGAGTTACGATGGGATCCGGTGCATTAGTCTTTGGTATGATCGCACCGTCAACTCTTGCAATCTATTCATATAAAGTTGCCCCTTATCGCGATTCGCCTCGAATTTAAATGCAAATTCGACCAAATATCGTTTCAAATTGTTTATTTCACAAAAGCAAAATAACGAATGAGTTACACCACGTCGAGAAAATGCAACTAAAAAAACATTATATGAAATAAAATGGGAGGGTGCAACACGAGGACTTCGGGGAGTCACCCATCCTAGTACTACTCTCGCCCAAGCAGCGCTTAAGCTGCGGAGTTACGATGGGATCCGGTGCATTAGTCTTTGGTATGATCGCACCGTCAACTCTTGCATAATCTATTCATATAAAGGTGCCCTTATCGCGATTTGCCTCGAATTTAAATGCAAATTCGACCAAATATCGTTTCAAATTGTTTATTTCACAAAAGCATAAATAACGAATGAGTTACACCACGTCGAGAAAATGCAACTAAAAAAATTATATGAAATAAAATGGGAGGGTGCAACACGAGGACTTCCAGGAGGTCACCATCCTAGTACTACTCTCGCCAAACACTTAGCTGCGGAGTTACGATGGGATCCGGTGCATTAGTCTTTGGTATGATCGCACCGTCAACTCTTGCGCAATCTATTCATATAAAAGCTGCCCTTATCGCGATTCGCCTCGAATTTAAATGCAAATTCGACCAAATATCGTTTCAAATTGTTTATTTCACAAAGCGCAAATAACGAATGAGTTACACCACGTCGAGAAAATGCAACTAAAAAACATTATATGAAATAAAATGGGAGGGTGCAACACGAGGACTTCCGGAGGTCACCCATCCTAGTACTACTCTCGCCCAAAGCACGCTTAAGCTGCGGAGTTACGATGGGATCCGGTGCATTAGTCTTTGGTATGATCGCACCCGTCAACTCTTGCGCAATCTATTCATATAAAGGTGCCCTTATCGCGATTCGCCTCGAATTTAAATGCAAATTAGACCAAATATCGTTTCAAATTGTTTATTTCACAAAGCATAAATAACGAATGAGTTACACCACGTCGAGAAAATGCAACTAAAAAAATTATATGAAATAAAATGGGAGGGTGCAACACGAGGACTTCGAGAGGTCACCCATCCTAGTACTACTCTCGCCCAAGCACGCTTAGCTGCGGAGTTACGATGGGATCCGGTGCATTAGTCTTTGGTATGATCGCTGCAAATCAACTCTTGCGCAATCTATTCATATAAAGCTGCCCTTATCGCGATTAGCCTCGAATTTAAATGCAAATTCGACCAAATATCGTTTCAAATTATTTATTTCACAAAAGAAAATAACGAATGAGTTACACCACGTCGAGAAAATGCAACTAAAAAAACATTATATGAAATAAAATGGGAGGGTGCAACACGAGGACTTCCGGAGGTCACCCATCCTAGTACTACTCTCGCCCAAACGCGCTTAGCTGCGGAGTTACGATGGGATCCGGTGCATTAGTCTTTGGTATGATCGCACCCGTCAACTCTTGCAATCTATTCATATAAAAGGCGCCCTTATCGCGATTTCGCCTCGAATTTAAATGCAAATTCGACCAAATATCGTTTCAAATTGTTTATTTCACAAAGCGCAAATAACGAATGAGTTACACCACGTCGAGAAAATGCAACTAAAAAAATTATATGAAATAAAATGGGAGGGTGCAACACGAGGACTTCCGGAGGTCACCCATCCTAGTACTACTCTCGCCCAACACGCTTAGCTGCGGAGTTACGATGGGATCCGGTGCATTAGTCTTTGGTATGATCGCTGCCGTCAACTCTTGCATAATCTATTCATATAAAGGCGCCCTTATCGCGATTTAGCCTCGAATTTAAATGCAAATTCGACCAAATATCGTTTCAAATTGTTTATTTCACAAAAGCGCAAATAACGAATGAGTTACACCACGTCGAGAAAATGCAACTAAAAAAACATTATATGAAATAAAATGGGAGGGTGCAACACGAGGACTTCCGGAGGTCACCATCCTAGTACTACTCTCGCCCAAGCACGCTTAAAGCTGCGGAGTTACGATGGGATCCGGTGCATTAGTCTTTGGTATGATCGCACCAAATCAACTCTTGCGCAATCTATTCATATAAAGGCTGCCCTTATCGCGATTCGCCTCGAATTTAAATGCAAATTCGACCAAATATCGTTTCAAATTATTTATTTCACAAAATAAAATAACGAATGAGTTACACCACGTCGAGAAAATGCAACTAAAAAAACATTATATGAAATAAAATGGGAGGGTGCAACACGAGGACTTCGAGGAGGTCACCCATCCTAGTACTACTCGCCCAAGCACGCTTAGCTGCGGAGTTACGATGGGATCCGGTGCATTAGTCTTTGGTATGATCGCGCCGTCAACTCTTGCATAATCTATTCATATAAAAGGCTGCCCTTATCGCGATTCGCCTCGAATTTAAATGCAAATTCGACCAAATATCGTTTCAAATTGTTTATTTCACAAAAGCGCAAATAACGAATGAGTTACACCACGTCGAGAAAATGCAACTAAAAAAAACATTATATGAAATAAAATGGGAGGGGTGCAACACGAGGACTTCCCGGGAGGTCACCCATCCTAGTACTACTCTCGCCCAAGCACGCTTAAGCTGCGGAGTTACGATGGGATCCGGTGCATTAGTCTTTGGTATGATCGCTCACCGTCAACTCTTGCGCAATCTATTCATATAAAGGCTGCCCTTATCGCGATTCGCCTCGAATTTAAATGCAAATTCGACCAAATATCGTTTCAAATTGTTTATTTCACAAAGCACAAATAACGAATGAGTTACACCACGTCGAGAAAATGCAACTAAAAAACATTATATGAAATAAAATGGGAGGGTGCAACACGAGGACTTCCGGAGGTCACCCATCCTAGTACTACTCTCGCCCAAAGCAGCGCTTAACTGCGGAGTTACGATGGGATCCGGTGCATTAGTCTTTGGTATGATCGCTTTGCCGTCAACTCTTGCGCAATCTATTCATATAAAGGCTGCCCTTATCGCGACTTCGCCTCGAATTTAAATGCAAATTCGACCAAATATCGTTTCAAATTGTTTATTTCACAAAGCATGAAAATAACGAATGAGTTACACCACGTCGAGAAAATGCAACTAAAAAAACATTATATGAAATAAAATGGGAGGGTGCAACACGAGGACTTCCGAGGTCACCCATCCTAGTACTACTCTCGCCAAGCACGCTTAAGCTGCGGAGTTACGATGGGATCCGGTGCATTAGTCTTTGGTATGATCGCTGCAAATCAACTCTTGCATAATCTATTCATATAAAGGCTGCCCTTATCGCGATTAGCCTCGAATTTAAATGCAAATTCGACCAAATATCGTTTCAAATTGTTTATTTCACAAAAGCATAAATAACGAATGAGTTACACCACGTCGAGAAAATGCAACTAAAAAATTATATGAAATAAAATGGGAGGGTGCAACACGAGGACTTCGAGGAGGTCACCCATCCTAGTACTACTCTCGCCCAAACACGCTTAGCTGCGGAGTTACGATGGGATCCGGTGCATTAGTCTTTGGTATGATCGCACCAAATCAACTCTTGCGCAATCTATTCATATAAAGGCTGCCCTTATCGCACTTAGCCTCGAATTTAAATGCAAATTCGACCAAATATCGTTTCAAATTGTTTATTTCACAAAGCGAAAATAACGAATGAGTTACACCACGTCGAGAAAATGCAACTAAAAAAAATTATATGAAATAAAATGGGAGGGTGCAACACGAGGACTTCCGAGGTCACCATCCTAGTACTACTCTCGCCCAAGCACGCTTAGCTGCGGAGTTACGATGGGATCCGGTGCATTAGTCTTTGGTATGATCGCACGCCGTCAACTCTTGCAATCTATTCATATAAAAGCTGCCCTTATCGCGATTCGCCTCGAATTTAAATGCAAATTCGACCAAATATCGTTTCAAATTGTTTATTTCACAAAAGCAAATAACGAATGAGTTACACCACGTCGAGAAAATGCAACTAAAAAAATTATATGAAATAAAATGGGAGGGTGCAACACGAGGACTTCGAGGTCACCCATCCTAGTACTACTCTCGCCCAACCGCGCCTAGCTGCGGAGTTACGATGGGATCCGGTGCATTAGTCTTTGGTATGATCGCACCGTCAACTCTTGCGCAATCTATTCATATAAAGGCTGCCCTTATCGCGATTCGCCTCGAATTTAAATGCAAATTCGACCAAATATCGTTTCAAATTGTTTATTTCACAAAGCGAAAATAACGAATGAGTTACACCACGTCGAGAAAATGCAACTAAAAAACATTATATGAAATAAAATGGGAGGGTGCAACACGAGGACTTCCGAGGTCACCCATCCTAGTACTACTCTCGCCCAAGCACGCTTAGCTGCGGAGTTACGATGGGATCCGGTGCATTAGTCTTTGGTATGATCGCTTGCAAATCAACTCTTGCGCAATCTATTCATATAAAGGCTGCCTTATCATGATTAGCCTCGAATTTAAATGCAAATTCGACCAAATATCGTTTCAAATTGTTTATTTCACAAAGCATAAATAACGAATGAGTTACACCACGTCGAGAAAATGCAACTACAAAAAATTATATGAAATAAAATGGGAGGGTGCAACACGAGGACTTCGAGGAGGTCACCCATCCTAGTACTTCTCTCGCCCAAGCACGCTTAGCTGCGGAGTTACGATGGGATCCGGTGCATTAGTCTTTGGTATGATCGCACCGTCAACTCTTGCATAATCTATTCATATAAAAAGCCCTTATCGCACTTGCGCCTCGAATTTAAATGCAAATTAGACCAAATATCGTTTCAAATTGTTTATTTCACAAAAGCAAATAACGATTGAGTTACACCACGTCGAGAAAATGCAACTAAAAAAAATTATATGAAATAAAATGGGAGGGGTGCAACACGAGGACTTCCGAGGTCACCATCCTAGTACTACTCGCCCAAAGCACGCTTAGCTGCGGAGTTACGATGGGATCCGGTGCATTAGTCTTTGGTATGATCGCACCAAATCAACTCTTGCGCAATCTATTCATATAAAGGTGCCCTTATCGCGATTTCGCCTCGAATTTAAATGCAAATTCGACCAAATATCGTTTCAAATTGTTTATTTCACAAGCAAAATAACGAATGAGTTACACCACGTCGAGAAAATGCAACTAAAAAAACATTATATGAAATAAAATGGGAGGGTGCAACACGAGGACTTCGAGGAGGTCACCATCCTAGTACTACTCTCGCCCAACACGCTTAAGCTGCGGAGTTACGATGGGATCCGGTGCATTAGTCTTTGGTATGATCGCACCCGTCAACTCTTGCATAATCTATTCATATAAAAGGCTGCCCTTATCGCGATTTCGCCTCGAATTTAAATGCAAATTCGACCAAATATCGTTTCAAATTGTTTATTTCACAAAGCATAAATAACGAATGAGTTACACCACGTCGAGAAAATGCAACTAAAAAAACATTATATGAAATAAAATGGGAGGGTGCAACACGAGGACTTCAGGAGGTCACCCATCCTAGTACTACTCTCGCCCAAACGCTTAGCTGCGGAGTTACGATGGGATCCGGTGCATTAGTCTTTGGTATGATCGCTGCCCGTCAACTCTTGCGCAATCTATTCATATAAAAGCTTGCCCTTATCGCGATTCGCCTCGAATTTAAATGCAAATTCGACCAAATATCGTTTCAAATTGTTTATTTCACAAAAGCATAAATAACGAATGAGTTACACCACGTCGAGAAAATGCAACTAAAAAACATTATATGAAATAAAATGGGAGGGTGCAACACGAGGACTTCCAGAGGTCACCCATCCTAGTACTACTCTCGCCCATGGCGCTTAGCTGCGGAGTTACGATGGGATCCGGTGCATTAGTCTTTGGTATGATCGCACCGTCAACTCTTGCGTAATCTATTCATATAAAATTTGCCCTTATCGCGATTCGCCTCAATTTAAATGCAAATTCGACCAAATATCGTTTCAAATTGTTTATTTCACAAAACGCAAATAACGATTGAGTTACACCACGTCGAGAAAATGCAACTAAAAAAAATTATATGAAATAAAATGGGAGGGGTGCAACACGAGGACTTCCCAGGAGGTCACCCATCCTAGTACTACTCTCGCCCAAGCACGCTTAGCTGCGGAGTTCTGATGGGATCCGGTGCATTAGTCTTTGGTATGATCGCTCCGTCAACTCTTGCATAATCTATTCATATAAAGCATTATTTGCCCTTATCGCGATTTAGCCTCGAATTTAAATGCAAATTCGACCAAATATCGTTTCAAATTGTTTATTTCACAAAACGCAAATAACGAATGAGTTACACCACGTCGAGAAAATGCAACTAAAAAAAATTATATGAAATAAAATGGGAGGGGTGCAACACGAGGACTTCCAGGAGGTCACCATCCTAGTACTACTCTCGCCCAAGCACGCTTAAGCTGCGGAGTTACGATGGGATCCGGTGCATTAGTCTTTGGTATGATCGCACCCGTCAACTCTTGCATAATCTATTCATATAAAGGCTGCCCTTATCGCATTCGCCTCGAATTTAAATGCAAATTCGACCAAATATCGTTTCAAATTGTTTATTTCACAAAGCGCAAATAACGAATGAGTTACACCACGTCGAGAAAATGCAACTAAAAAAAATTATATGAAATAAAATGGGAGGGTGCAACACGAGGACTTCAGGAGGTCACCATCCTAGTACTACTCCCCAAGCACGCTTAGCTGCGGAGTTACGATGGGATCCGGTGCATTAGTCTTTGGTATGATCGCACCCGTCAACTCTTGCATAATCTATTCATATAAAGGCGCCCTTATCGCGATTGCGCCTCGAATTTAAATGCAAATTCGACCAAATATCGTTTCAAATTATTTATTTCACAAAGCGCAAATAACGAATGAGTTACACCACGTCGAGAAAATGCAACTAAAAAAAATTATATGAAATAAAATGGGAGGGTGCAACACGAGGACTTCGAGGAGGTCACCATCCTAGTACTACTCTCGCCCAAACACGCTTAGCTGCGGAGTTACGATGGGATCCGGTGCATTAGTCTTTGGTATGATCGCCTTTCCGTCAACTCTTGCATAATCTATTCATATAAAGGCTGCCCCTTATCGCACTTAGCCTCGAATTTAAATGCAAATTCGACCAAATATCGTTTCAAATTGTTTATTTCACAAAAGCAAAATAACGAATGAGTTACACCACGTCGAGAAAATGCAACTAAAAAAACATTATATGAAATAAAATGGGAGGGTGCAACACGAGGACTTCGGAGGTCACCCATCCTAGTACTACTCTAAGCCAAATGCGCTTAAGCTGCGGAGTTACGATGGGATCCGGTGCATTAGTCTTTGGTATGATCGCACCCGTCAACTCTTGCGCAATCTATTCATATAAAGGCTGCCCTTATCGCGATTGCGCCTCGAATTTAAATGCAAATTCGACCAAATATCGTTTCAAATTGTTTATTTCACAAAGCATAAAATAACGATTGAGTTACACCACGTCGAGAAAATGCAACTAAAAAAATTATATGAAATAAAATGGGAGGGTGCAACACGAGGACTTCCCGGAGGTCACCCATCCTAGTACTACTCTCCCCAAACGCTTATAGCTGCGGAGTTACGATGGGATCCGGTGCATTAGTCTTTGGTATGATCGCACCGTCAACTCTTGCGCAATCTATTCATATAAAAGCTGCCCTTATCGCGATTGCGCCTCGAATTTAAATGCAAATTCGACCAAATATCGTTTCAATTATTTATTTCACAAAAGCGAAAATAACGAATGAGTTACACCACGTCGAGAAAATGCAACTAAAAAAAATTATATGAAATAAAATGGGAGGGTGCAACACGAGGACTTCGAGGTCACCCATCCTAGTACTACTCTCGCCCAAGCACGCTTAAGCTGCGGAGTTACGATGGGATCCGGTGCATTAGTCTTTGGTATGATCGCACCGTCAACTCTTGCGCAATCTATTCATATAAAGGCGCCCTTATCATGATTCGCCTCGAATTTAAATGCAAATTAGACCAAATATCGTTTCAAATTGTTTATTTCACAAAAGCAAATAACGAATGAGTTACACCACGTCGAGAAAATGCAACTAAAAAACATTATATGAAATAAAATGGGAGGGTGCAACACGAGGACTTCGAGAGGTCACCCATCCTAGTACTACTCTCGCCAAAGCACGCTTAGCTGCGGAGTTACGATGGGATCCGGTGCATTAGTCTTTGGTATGATCGCACCCAAATCAACTCTTGCGCAATCTATTCATATAAAAGGCTGCCTTTATCGCATTTCGCCTCGAATTTAAATGCAAATTCGACCAAATATCGTTTCAAATTATTTATTTCACAAGCGAAAATAACGAATGAGTTACACCACGTCGAGAAAATGCAACTAAAAAAAATTATATGAAATAAAATGGGAGGGTGCAACACGAGGACTTCGAGAGGTCACCCATCCTAGTACTACTCTCGCCCAAGCTGCGCTTAGCTGCGGAGTTACGATGGGATCGGTGCATTAGTCTTTGGTATGATCGCACCCGTCAACTCTTGCATAATCTATTCATATAAAAGGCTGCCCTTATCGCGATTGCGCCTCGAATTTAAATGCAAATTCGACCAAATATCGTTTCAAATTGTTTATTTCACAAAGCATAAATAACGAATGAGTTACACCACGTCGAGAAAATGCAACTAAAAAAAATTATATGAAATAAAATGGGAGGGTGCAACACGAGGACTTCCGGAGGTCACCCATCCTAGTACTACTCTCGCCCAAGCACGCTTAGCTGCGGAGTTACGATGGGATCCGGTGCATTAGTCTTTGGTATGATCGCAATCAACTCTTGCCAATCTATTCATATAAAAGTGCCCTTATCGCACTTGCGCCTCGAATTTAAATGCAAATTAGACCAAATATCGTTTCAAATTATTTATTTCACAAAGCGAAAATAACGAATGAGTTACACCACGTCGAGAAAATGCAACTAAAAAAACATTATATGAAATAAAATGGGAGGGTGCAACACGAGGACTTCCGGAGGTCACCATCCTAGTACTACTCTCGCCCAAACACGCTTAGCTGCGGAGTTACGATGGGATCCGGTGCATTAGTCTTTGGTATGATGCTTTTCCGTCAACTCTTGCGCAATCTATTCATATAAAGGCTGCCCCTTATCGCGATTCGCCTCGAATTTAAATGCAAATTCGACCAAATATCGTTTCAAATTATTTATTTCACAAAGCAAATAACGAATGAGTTACACACGTCGAGAAAATGCAACTAAAAAAACATTATATGAAATAAAATGGGAGGGTGCAACACGAGGACTTCCAGGAGGTCACCCATCCTAGTACTACTCTACGCCCAAGCGCGCTTAGCTGCGGAGTTACGATGGGATCCGGTGCATTAGTCTTTGGTATGATCGCACCCGTCAACTCTTGCTTAATCTATTCATATAAAGGCTGCCCTTATCGCGATTCTTTCGAATTTAAATGCAAATTCGACCAAATATCGTTTCAAATTGTTTATTTCACAAAGCATAAATAACGAATGAGTTACACCACGTCGAGAAAATGCAACTAAAAAAACATTATATGAAATAAAATGGGAGGGTGCAACACGAGGACTTCCGGAGGTCACCATCCTAGTACTACTCTCGCCCAAGCACGCTTAGCTGCGGAGTTACGATGGGATCCGGTGCATTAGTCTTTGGTATGATCATTGCCGTCAACTCTTGCGCAATCTATTCATATAAAAGGCGCCCTTATCGCGATTCGCCTCGAATTTAAATGCAAATTCGACCAAATATCGTTTCAAATTGTTTATTTCACAAAAGCATAAATAACGATTGAGTTACACCACGTCGAGAAAATGCAACTAAAAAAAATTATATGAAATAAAATGGGAGGGGTGCAACACGAGGACTTCCCAGGAGGTCACCATCCTAGTACTACTCTCGCCCAAGCACGCTTAGCTGCGGAGTTACGATGGGATCCGGTGCATTAGTCTTTGGTATGATCGCTCCCGTCAACTCTTGCATAATCTATTCATATAAAACTTTGCCCTTATCGCACTTAGCGCCTCGAATTTAAATGCAAATTCGACCAAATATCGTTTCAAATTATTTATTTCACAAAACGAAAATAACGAATGAGTTACACCACGTCGAGAAAATGCAACTAAAAAAAAATTATATGAAATAAAATGGGAGGGGTGCAACACGAGGACTTCCGAGGTCACCCATCCTAGTACTACTCTGCCCAAACACGCTTAGCTGCGGAGTTACGATGGGATCCGGTGCATTAGTCTTTGGTATGATCGCACCCGTCAACTCTTGCATAATCTATTCATATAAAAGGCTGCCCTTATCGCTTCGCCTCGAATTTAAATGCAAATTCGACCAAATATCGTTTCAAATTATTTATTTCACAAGCGAAAATAACGAATGAGTTACACCACGTCGAGAAAATGCAACTAAAAAATTATATGAAATAAAATGGGAGGGTGCAACGAGGACTTCCGGAGGTCACCATCCTAGTACTACTCTCGCCCAAAGCGCTTAGCTGCGGAGTTACGATGGGATCCGGTGCATTAGTCTTTGGTATGATCGCACCCGTCAACTCTTGCGCAATCTATTCATATAAAAGGCTGCCCTTATCGCACTTCGCCTCGAATTTAAATGCAAATTAGACCAAATATCGTTTCAAATTATTTATTTCACAAAGCGAAAATAACGAATGAGTTACACCACGTCGAGAAAATGCAACTAAAAAAACATTATATGAAATAAAATGGGAGGGTGCAACACGAGGACTTCCGGAGGTCACCCATCCTAGTACTACTCTCGCCCAACCGCGCTTAGCTGCGGAGTTACGATGGGATCCGGTGCATTAGTCTTTGGTATGATCTTGCAAATCAACTCTTGCGCAATCTATTCATATAAAGGCTGCCCTTATCGCGATTCGCCTCGAATTTAAATGCAAATTCGACCAAATATCGTTTCAAGTTATTTATTTGACAAAGCATAAATAACGAATGAGTTACACCACGTCTAGAAAATGCAACTAAAAAAACATTATATGAAATAAAATGGGAGGGTGCAACACGAGGACTTCGGAGGTCACCCATCCTAGTACTACTCTGCCCAAGCAACGCTTAGCTGCGGAGTTACGATGGGATCCGGTGCATTAGTCTTTGGTATGATCGCACCCGTCAACTCTTGCGCAATCTATTCATATAAAGTGCTGCCTTATCGCACTTGCGCCTCGAATTTAAATGCAAATTCGACCAAATATCGTTCAAATTATTTATTTCACAAAGCGAAAATAACGAATGAGTTACACCACGTCGAGAAAATGCAACTAAAAAAACATTATATGAAATAAAATGGGAGGGTGCAACACGAGGACTTCCTAGGAGGTCACCATCCTAGTACTACTCTCTACTTAAGCACGCTTAGCTGCGGAGTTACGATGGGATCCGGTGCATTAGTCTTTGGTATGATCGCTTGCCCGTCAACTCTTGCGCAATCTATTCATATAAAATTTGCCCTTATCGCACTTAAGCCTCGAATTTAAATGCAAATTAGACCAAATATCGTTCAAATTATTTATTTCACAAAAGCGAAAATAACGAATGAGTTACACCACGTCTAGAAAATGCAACTAAAAAAACATTATATGAAATAAAATGGGAGGGTGCAACACGAGGACTTCCAGGAGGTCACCCATCCTAGTACTACTCTCGCCCAAGCGCTTAGCTGCGGAGTTACGATGGGATCCGGTGCATTAGTCTTTGGTATGATCGCACCCGTCAACTCTTGCGTAATCTATTCATATAAAGGCTGCCCTTATCGCGATTCGCCTCGAATTTAAATGCAAATTCGACCAAATATCGTTTCAAATTGTTTATTTCACAAAAGCATAAATAACGAATGAGTTACACCACGTCGAGAAAATGCAACTAAAAAACATTATATGAAATAAAATGGGAGGGTGCAACACGAGGACTTCGAGGAGGTCACCCATCCTAGTACTACTCTCGCCCAACACGCTTAGCTGCGGAGTTACGATGGGATCCGGTGCATTAGTCTTTGGTATGATCGCACCCGTCAACTCTTGCGCAATCTATTCATATAAAGGCTACCCCTTATCGCGATTCGCCTCGAATTTAAATGCAAATTCGACCAAATATCGTTTCAAATTATTTATTTCAAAAAGCGAAAATAACGAATGAGTTACACCACGTCGAGAAAATGCAACTAAAAAAACATTATATGAAATAAAATGGGAGGGTGCAACACGAGGACTTCCAGAGGTCACCCATCCTAGTACTACTCTCGCTTAAAACACGCTTAGCTGCGGAGTTACGATGGGATCCGGTGCATTAGTCTTTGGTATGATCGCGCAAATCAACTCTTGTAATCTATTCATATAAAAAGGCCCTTATCATGATTTAGCCTCTCAATTTAAATGCAAATTCGACCAAATATCGTTTCAAATTGTTTATTTCACAAAATGCAAATAACGAATGAGTTACACCACGTCGAGAAAATGCAACTAAAAAAACATTATATGAAATAAAATGGGAGGGGTGCAACACGAGGACTTCCCAGGAGGTCACCCATCCTAGTACTACTCTCGCCGAAGCACGCTTAAGCTGCGGAGTTACGATGGGATCCGGTGCATTAGTCTGGTATGATCGCTTTTAAATCAACTCTTGCTTAATCTATTCATATAAAGGCTGCCCTTATCGATTGCGCCTCAATTTAAATGCAAATTCGACCAAATATCGTTTCAAATTATTTATTTCACAAAGCAAATAACGAATGAGTTACACC